>NW_028185739.1:1896346-2039709 GCF_003343005.1 Rhea americana | reverse complement strand
GCGGGAGGGTCCGGCCGGCCCTGAGCAAGGTTTTCTCCTGGGATAAACCGTGTCCCACAGGGTGAGGTGGATGGGAGCTTCCACTGCAGCACACGATCTTGTTTTTGCGAGATCTTATTTGGCAGCGATAAATGAGCAACTTTCAAGCCTCAGAAGTGATTAATTTCTCACTGGAGCTGTCTCCGAGGCTGTCACAGCCTGACAATCCTGACATAAGTGTCATTTATAATGTCACAAGTCTATTACACATAAATGTCATTATACAATTACTCTGAGGATGGAGGAAGGTTCACAGGGGGAAGAGCATCTGATATTAACTCAATTATAGATCTTAATGTTATTGTTTGGTTGTCCCCCTTAATACAATTACATCAGGTTTGATTTGTTCATTTCGTGCAAATTACCAATTATTTATTGTAGCGATACTACCAGGCAAGCCAGGTAGGGCTTGTGTTATTAAAACATTGGCACAACCATGCACATGTTGCCGTGAYTGATATCAACACGGGGATCATGGTGCTTTGATAATTAGCCCTCTTGAAATGAGGGCTCCATGCTCTGTCTCCCCCTACTTTTCTTTTTWTATTTTCTTTTTTGTTTTTGTTTTTTTTTTTCCATCTCACTGAAAGGCACCAGCATATGGGTAAGACGATAAATCCTCCATGTGGTTTTGATAAAGATGGCTTGATTTAATGAGGGTGACTTTTTGTGCTGCCTAACAAAAGAACCTCTTCCTTGTTACAAGGACAGGAGTTCACTAAATTCCCCTGTGCTGCACCTCATTTATTCCTTAAAATTGGCATAAATGTAGCCTTCATTTAGTTCTAACAGGCTTTCATCCTCCTTGGCCCAGACACAAACAAGACTTACGCTGGGGCTTGGTGTACTGACTAGATTTGGATGTGTTATGCATAAAGAGGTAAAGTAACATAACTGACCAGCTGGCTAGGAAAGAGAAAGAGATACCTGGGATAGTGCTACGATACTCATCTCTCCCTGAACAGTTAGGAGAACTGAGCTGTCAGTTGGATTAGAGGTCACTTGAATCCAGCTCAATTTTGTGGGCTGGAAAACTAAGCTGCTTGTTAAGATACAGGCAAAGACTTGGTTCTGAGGGCATGGACAATTTTTGTGCTGGCATCAGCAATTTGGAGCACTCAGTACCACAATCTGAATTGATTTACGCATGTACAAATTATGGAAGAAGGCCATGAGTTTCTGTGATAATCCTTCAGATTTATACCGGTACAGCTGAGATGACAATCAGACCTTCTACATTGCTTCCTTTGCCTGTTTGCTATTGCGGGATGCTATTGTTCTCAAAGGGACATCTTTAAAGCAAAAGCTGGTAAAATAAATTATTTGCGAATAATTTATTCAGTGATTGATGGGAAAAGCTGCTGAATAAATAATTCACTGAATGCTAATGGAACATCAGAGATGGTCGAATAATGAAAATGTTTATTTGCAAATAATTTATTCAAAGAAAAATACTGAAATGTATCAGCTCATTTATTCTTAGTGACTAATCCAGCCATTCCTACTCAGCCCAGATCACTGTAACATGTTGTACAAAAACGTTTTTGTTTTCCTCTCAACAAAATGAAAAATCCCAGTAGCTAACTAATATTTGCTCAAAGTGAGGAACTCTGACCTTCTGTTCTCTGGATAGAGATGTCACAAGAAAGACATGACGAAGTTAGGATAAGAAAGTCCTTAATTTAAGCTCAACCCGAAACTCAAGTCTTAATTCGAATCTCCATGGCACTTTTATAATGCAGTTCTTTTTCACCTCTTATTTATTATTAAAAGCAGCTTTATAATATGAAATCCTCTCTGTAACTATAGGCTTTTTTTTTCTTTTTCTCCCCTCAACACCCTAGAATCTGACCCCCTGCCCACTCTGTGTGATGAGTGGCTCTATTGTTCCTGCAGGATGGGATCACTGTAGCTGGGGAGGGATTTCCTCAGGTGATAAGCCTGGAGCACTAGACAGCTCCCTGTTGTCCTCTGTTTTCAAGCCTCCAAGACCTCCACTGATCAGAAGCTGAGTAAAAGAGTTTGGAGGACACAATACATAGTTTATAAAAACATGGATTTGGGTGAGAGCCCTCACGGTTCACAGCTCAGTTTGGGTAATAAGAAAGGATGGAGTTGGCTGCCACTTGTTTTGCATCTTTTTGGTCTGGATCACCGAGCTCTTTGAAACCTAACAATGACTAAATGATCTTTCACCACAAACTTCACCTTCATGGGATTAAACAGGCATCTCTGTGGTTCTGATTAATTTTTCTAGAGATGCATGCTGAAGACTTGAGATTCTAAGTCTACACTGACTGCAGCAAAATTAAATAAATAAACCAAAGCCAAAACTCTTCAGCAAAACTTTTTTCCCCTAATTTCTCCTGTTTGACTGATATTTATAGACCATGAGCTCAGAGTCTCCAGGCAAAAGATACACTGCATATAGCAGGTATTGAAAGCATTGCAGCCCTCAGCTGTTCCATTTGCACAGGAGATCTTTTCTACATGCGTGCAGCTGTACAATGGGTCTCAGGTGCTCCTGGAAGATTGAAGTGATTTTGTGCTGATGATAGAGTTAATACCAGAAAAATCTAAATTACATTTTAAAAGGAATCTACCATTTTATCTTTTAACCTTAGGCTTCTCCCACTCATGCAGAAAAATCAATCTAGACTAATCTACTGTCCAAGTAAAAATAAAAAGGGGAATCCATATAAACATCTATTTTATCTTCTTTAGGATAATTTTCACAGAGAAGTGTATCAAAACCTCCAAAGCTTCCTCATGGGTCTTAGGACAGAAGCCCCTTTTTTTGAAAGGACCCATCATTACTACTGGGGGGAGTTTCAGGAAGGAGCAGTGGATACATTCTCCCTAGTTATCTAGCATGATTTGAAAAACTAAAAAATGACAAAAAACAACAACAACAACAAAACAAATACTTCTACGGTAAGGAATTCACCTACAAGCTGTACCTGTCTACCTCTTTAAGAACAGCTGTAGTCTTTCTAGAAAGAATAAAGTCTTCTTGAAGACACAGCTGCAGCAAATTAGCAATCAGGCAGTTGCATGAGACCACAAGGCAGGTATAAACAGCAATGGGCCATATTTCTGCTTGCTGGATGGTTTGATTATTTTTATGGTTTATCTAGTTTATGGATCAGAGTTAGCACTAATAGGGGGGAGGTATGTTCAGCAGAAGCTCTGTATCTCTTCACATTCAGGTTTCTAGGCTGCAGGGATGTGGCTTTATTAGAACAGAAATGCAGTATTTGTTTATAAGGCAGAAGATGGTGGTTGCCTCTAACAGGGGTATCTTTAGTTGACTGTTAGAGGTGGAGGTAATAAAACACGGTATATTTAGCCTGACTCTTTGAASTGAGTTAAAGTTATTTATTATGAGTTAAGGTTATTTATTATGATATAGCTGCAAATGTCCTAGCACTTATAGTTTACTTGATGCTGCTAGTGTTGTGTAGAGGAGCTGTACTCCCTGTGGAGAAGTGTCCAGAAAAGAGGATGTTTATGAGCTTGGAGCAGTATGGCTTCTTATGTCAGCAGCTGTAGTCTCAGATGAAGCTTTGCCTCATGGTACAGTGGTAGTCTGATTATTGTAGTCTTATAAATTGAGGTTATCTGTGTTAAAGGTCTACTGAATGAGTAGTACTGGAATATAGAATCTCTATGAGAGCATTGTAAGGGAAAGCTCTGCCCAGACCCTGCCTCCTCCTGAATTTTGCTGTTTTTCTGATACATTTTTTTTCCTGATTTATTCTGCTCTGGTTTTGCAAGTGTTAGGCAAGGATTATAGCCAGGAAAAAAAAAACTGTGACCCTCTTTGGCACTTTGCTCTCTTGTCCTCTTGGACTAAGAGGAGAGGTCAGGGATGATTAGACCTTTTGGCTTTGCTTTCTATTTTTTTAAGCTTTTCTTATCTTCTAATCAGATGCAGTTTCAGGCATTGGGCCAAGAATAAAGATGGTGAACCTCCTGCCCAAATGTTCTGCTTGTGTCCAGCTTTCATATTTAAAAAGATATAACCTCTCAATTTACATTAATTGCACAAAGCTGCAAACTCAGATGCAGATCAGGTCATCTTGCCTATCCCTCACTGCTTTATCATCTTGTTTCTCCACTTCCTCCTGTGATATATTGAAGTAAGCAGCATTTTCAAGAGCAAAGGCACTAAATCATGTGTGCTCTGTGTATGCATAATCTGGAGTATCTGGTCCAGAATGCTAATAAAGGCATAGTAGCAAAAATAAATTGCAATATAGACCTTGGAGTTGACTGGGACATACTGAGCAAAAGACAGGAGGGAGGTGAGAATTACACTGTTTTCTTTTTGTAATGAGGTCAGTTTGATCTTCTGAATCATTTAATTCTCTTCCCTTACAGCCAGAGTAACACTTCCAGATTGGAATCTTGCATAGAGAGGGGCTGCAGAAACTCACAGCGAGGATGAGGTAAACACTAGGTGATTTATGGGCAAAATAAAGTAGGGCAGGGAGGGGTGAAAAAAAAATGGTTTGTAGATGTGAAGAGACTTGTGCAGAATCATGAAGCGTATCAGTGGCTGAACTGTAGAGACTTTAGATCTCGTGACTTGGTTCAGAGCCTGACTTGCAAACTCCGCTACCTTTCTGGTCACCCAAGACTGCTAGGTACTTCAGTTATGGAAATAGCATTCATGCAGGGTGGCTGGAGGCAGGTGAAGAAGGCCTGTGCCTACATTGGCTCTATAGTTCCCTGGGAAATGATAGCAAGCTTATTTTGAGCCAGATTTCCATCATCTACTGCTAGATCTAAAAATAATACAACTGTGCTTAGAACCTACTTTTATATTTTCTATATGATTACACACATCCATATCAGAACCAGTTCAGAGTTGTTTTATTCTGAAAATTTCTGATTGTATTAGCACTGTCAGAATCCATGAGGTATCACCTTGCAGGGAGTCTAAATGCTTGTCAGAGCTTTACTTTGCATTTTTTCTTCCGAGTTCAAAGCTGAAAGCAAAGCAGAACTGAGATCTTTTTTCTAGATGCTGATAGAAATGTAAGAGAAATCTTATTTTGAGAAAGTATGAAATAACTGTAGAAATAAGTTTTTCACTAAACAGATCAACTTAGCCTCTTTCTACCAGGAAAAAARAAAGATTCAAATTGAAAAGGTGATAATGTAGGCATTAGTTCTTGGGAAATGATTTAGAACAATGTTATTTGAAGGAACTGTTTCATTTAGGTGTTTCACTGGCAAAAAACAAGCCACTATAGTCATACTGCAGCAAGCTAAAATATTATTTAAAGATAATTCATATTTTTAGCATATAATTTGTAATTAACTTGCTGTAGTTATCTTGTTAAATGTCAATTAAATCTCAAAGCATTCCTCAAAGGTTTCCTGTATTCATAAAATGTAATTATACAGCTATTGCTCATGTAGCCCTTATTACTAGTATAATCTACAGCTAAATATATCTTTTACATACTAATTATACATCTCTAAGTGCTATATTGATAATCAGTAATTGATTTAGCACAATGAGTTATCATGTTATCTTTTCAAATGTCAATGTGTTTTGTATTGAAAGTTTCAGCCAAAACTTCAGGTTATACTTCTTGTGTCTGTCATATTTGAATGCTGTTTAAAAGGGTTAATCTGTTGTTGCAGATTTTCAGCCACTCAGCTGTGGCATTTACAACTCAAGCACCTTCCATTTATATGCTCCTGATTGCTTTAATGCAAACTCCCCACTGGTGTGTATTCCTTGCACCTGAGAATGATGATGCTGTGGCAGAGATATGTGGGTCAGACTTGAGAGTATGTGGAGGAAGGTACTGGACTGTGTCTGCACACTGCATCCTGCAAGATAGGCAGCACCACCCAGTGTGGGAGCTGGGCCACTGCTCTGGCTGCTCTGTGCCTTGCAGCASGCTGTTCCTGTTGCAGACCTTGGACTCTTGGGAGCTGCAAAGCAGTGAAAGCCTGCTCCTAATCCTGTTAGAACAGTGCATTCTAGTACTTCATCAAAAACTGGATGGAGAGTTCATCCATAAAAAGTCCCACCAAATATGTCTCTTAACTGAGAATGAGTTGTGAGTTAAAACATGGGAATGTAATTCAGAAGTGCTGTAAGCTATTTTTAACTTTGCCATGACACCTTCTGTGCTCCTAAGCTACTATGTCTTCCTGCACTCTGGATTTCYCTTCCTGACCACTGTCATGCTCACAAGAACCACTTGGAGATTATTCATTTATATTTGTGAAGTGTCTCAGTCTTCAGATGGAAAGATTAACTAATTATTTTAAATGGTTTAGCAATGCAAATCTCATTAGCTTTAGGGGAAATCTGTGGCTAAAGCTTCCTGCCTTCAGAGAAGACCTGACTCCTTAATTATAAGCGGTATCTTATGTGATTTACTGTCTTGGATAAAAGACAATGGAGGAGATATCTTGAATGGCCTGGAGGGCAGCAAGGTGTCCTACTCTTATTCAAAAGTTTCCCGAGAGAAATCTTATAAAAACTAGGACGGTTCTATTGATAAGGAATGTGTATCATCTAAAAATCTAAAAAGGCTATAGGAAACTCTGGAAATTCTTACTCAAACTTCTTTAAGGGGAGGACATTTAAACAGTTCTCTGGAAAACAAACAAGCAAAAAGAAAAAAAAAAATGCCTCCCAGATCATCTAGGGTGGGATTGCTCTCAGTTTCTGCATTGATACCAGAATAAAAGGCACAAGTTTGAGTATTCATTACTGCCTTTAATTTCTCCTCCTCCCCAATTTTGTATTTGTACTAGCTTGTATGCAGAGGACTCTGTGTGTGTAACAGGGTTACGTTGAACTTGGAAGGATAAGGTGGATCTCCTTAGAGATCAGAAAACTCCTGCTCAGCTCCAGGGCTGAGCAGCATTGACCTTCCTTTTCCAAGGCAGGATTAATTATACCTAAGCAATTAGCAGAAAATACGTGAAACCCCAGTTAACTGTGATCTATAACAATGATCATCTAGATTGGATAGAGGGGGGAAATACAGAGCAGGATTTGAGAAAGCTGTGAAGGCCTTATTAGGCTTTTTGTTTTACTGTCCAGTGGTAGCTTGGAGCAAATACTATTCCTGGTCTCTCACATGTCAACCTCTGCTTTTCTTCCCTTTCCCCTTCCCTGTCTGAATAATATTTACTGGTTCATCAGTGTTATTCAGAGTTTTGATCTTCCATTTCCCTTGCCAGTTTCAATGCATCTGTGTTTGTACTGATGTTATTCAAACAATGATCATCATCATCTCGTCAGTTCGTATTGCATGCTTCACATAGGAGAATCTTAGCAAACAAGCATCATGGTCTGTGCTTTTTTCTCATTTGTGTTTTTTTCCCCTTTTGCTAGAAATGATATTTAAATTAAACCATGCATTGTTTTTTTTTCATGCTTTTGTATTTCCTAAGGCAACAAATTTTATGGATCTGGGAAATAAAATCAATATGAAGTTGAATTGTCCTTATGAGATTCTCTTAATATCCCAGGAGGCCAGGCTTTGTACATTAGGATTAAGAAAAGGGAAAATTACTGAGGGCAGGATTCTTTAGAGGGCTGTTTGTTTGCACATCATGGACGAATACTGAAATGTGGAAAAGATAATCCAGGGAATCTAGGGTTTTGTGTAGCTTTAATTGAAACAATTCATTCTCTCCTATCTTAAATGACTTTTTTTTTTCTCTTTTAAATCTTCCTTGGGTTCCTATGGTGGATTCTGCTGCATATTGAGTTAATAAAATATGCAAAAATTCAGTGTTCAGGGGAGCAAATTCATATCCAGTGAAAGAAGGAGAGATGGCAATTGAAATAATAACACTGGATAACATATAAGTGAACATACTACTCAGAACTCTATGCAAAACGYTGTGTGGCCACTATCAGACCATTTATGTTTTAAATGAAGGTATGCCAAAAGATGATGGAAGACTCTCTTAAATATGAATAACTTTTTATTGCTATATTGAATATAAATTTTTCTGCCTCATTCACAACATACCCTGTCTAGGGGAATCCATTTGCTACAGTTGTGTTCACAATTATTCTGTAATACTATTGGTTTCATAACTGAGCTCTCTTTACCAGAGTTCATTAGAAATAGAAATTTAATTTAATTAGGGCAGTTATCCGTATGGCAACAATTACAAGTGGTGGAAATACTTTTTCAAAGAAGAGGGTTTTTCATGTTCTACAGGAATGAGGTAGTTAGGTAGCCCTGTCTGGTTGGTAATCAGACTCTCCTGCTGCTGCTGCCAGTTTGTTGTTTAGATCCCCCGCCTCCCCCCCATTGCTTCTCTTCTACTCCTTTTTCATTAATTGGTCTCTGATTTTTAAACTTGRTGTTTTTCTTTTTCTTCTGGCAAACTGCTTCATCAACTGAATTGGTATTGCTTTTATACTGTAGTCTTCATTATGGCAGTGGCTGGCTTCACCTTCTTWGTCAGTTTGTGTCACTTCTGCTTGGTAGACGGTCTTACTGCAGCAGCTCAGCTTTTCTTTCCTAATCAATTTGTATCACTCTATATAAATATTGATCCATCATGAGCAGTGGTCTCCCAATTTTCTGTCAAACTGTTCCATAGCCTGATCCTTAGTAGTGTTTTCTAGGGCATTAATCCCAATTTACGCAAGCCACTCCTGTGATATGTTGCTTATGTGAAGCAGGAACACAATGAGTAAAGATGAGTCATCAGTATTCTGTTAAAGACTATTTTCATCTCCTTTTAAACTACTGCTGTTAAAGGCTTTCACTAGAAGGTATTTCACCAAGGTAATGTCTCATTACTGTTTAGATACAGCAGAAATCTGCAGTACAGACTGATGGAAAAAGAGACAAGGATGTTTGGGGTGGACTTACCCTGCTATTTAACAAGAAGAGGGGGAAAATAGACCAAGCTAATAGGTTTGTATCTTCTGGCTCTTTGGAGGGCACAATAAGATATTTAACCCCTACAGGGACAACCATCAGATGAGTTTGAAGGTACCGCCCTAGTGTAAAATATTATCTGAAGGACTGAGGTAGTCACTAGTATCTAAGTATAAAGGACTTTCCTGCAGGGAAGTCTTCCAGATTGTTAGACAACTGCCAGTGCTGGTACCTGGCAGAGAGTAAAGCACCAATAAAGATTCTGCAGGGAGCAATTGYACCCTTTCTGTGGGGACAGTGCTGATGGACTTGATGAACTAATAAATCTGTTCCCCTCTGTAATGTTGATGAACCTGTCATGATAGTCCAAGCCACAATGCGAAGTGCTGCTGCAAAATGATTCTATGAGCAGTTAGAGGAAAAGAGATGAGGGGGGAAAACAAATAATGTGCAGTATATGAAATGAAAATAGAAGGGTATAGTCAAGGTGTACAGACTTACAAGGAATTGCAAGAGACAAGTCCAGGGGAAACCAGTTTGTTTTCTGAGAACTCTTGTAAGATCAGGCTGCACTCCACACCTAGCAACTTTATGAGATAAGGGAACAAAATAACCCGCATCTTGTGAAACTTGAATAAGAATGTATTCTTAGGATGTTCCCTTAGGGACCATAAGCATAGCACATGGAGATGTTTTATGTGTACTTGCACAGATATGCTGATGGGAGGGATGGAAGAGTATCAGCCTGTATCAACTGTAGTTAAGCAAGGTATTCAAGCAAATGCCTAAGTTTTAGCACTTCAATATTTACATTTAAATCACATCATTTATTTAACTTCTGTGTGAATTTAGTTGTTGTTGCTGGCACTAGCGCAGATGTCTGCCAAAGACCCTGCCCAGCCTTGCATCATCTGTCTAGTAATAGCACTGATGGTGATTAATAGATAATTAATTTCATTGAGAATTAGGTGTTTTGGACTGGTTTGAAAATATAGCCTGCGTATTTTTTGGAGGTCAAGTGTATTTGCAGATCTCAGTGAAATGACAGTACTGGAATAGATGGGGTTGTAGATTGATAATGAGGTGACAAAGTGTCAGAGAAGTCTGGAGACTAGAAGTTGGAATGGCAAGAGCTGAAAGAAAGGACAGGTCTGAAAAAATGTGGATTAAGTAGCTAAGATTAGAGCTACAAGAGTTCTGTTTCCATAGCATGTGCCTGAATTTTAGCCAATTTGCAGTCATTGCGTTTCCTCTTTTTCTTTTTTTTTTTTTTTTTCTGAAATGCTCATATATTTACCAAGCTCCAAAAGAGAAGAAAAAGAAAGTGGAAGTGATATAGATTCAGTGTGAACAGCAAAAATATGATATAACATATTCCCTCTGAGTATTTTCAGTATGTAAAGGCAGAGAGAAATCAGATAAATGCATCAATAGAAGTCAGCTGTCTGCCAAAGCATATTTGAAATACCAAATTGTGTATAATAGTATGTATATTTTCCATTATCAAATTATTACATTATTGGCAAAGACTGGAAGGTGACACAATTCAGTCCTCCTACATCCCTGGATAACAGATGAAACAATCTTAAATGGCATACTAAACAGTTTTGTAATTAAATGCAGGCTTACACAGATATTCATGGGTTTCAGACAAGGGAAATTCAAATGGAAGGAAATAATTTTTTTAAGTKTACACTTTTCTTTCTTTTTTCTTTTCTTTTCTTTTTTTTTATTTTTTTTCCTACTAGGGTGAATTACCAGAGTGATGGATACAGGGATAGGAATCTTCTGCTTATCCATATAATGTAGGTACTGATAGGCAAGCACTCCCCATGGTTTTTCCGTATTGCCACCATCACTGTCATTCCACTGCTGGAAGTTCCATAGCTGGAAGTGAGAGACAAAATGGAGAATCTGTRCAAGAGTATTTCCAGTAGGGCAGGAACACTTTATCTTATGAATTTAATCCCTCTATAAGAGGTGGGGGGAGGGAAATGCAAGGTTGTTTTCCTCCAAGTGGTGTAATGACAATATAATTCATTATGCAGCTTACTAAATTGCACAATATATTTTCATTCAGAAAGTATTTTTGAAGTGTACAGGAGTTTTTCGATTCTAGAACAAAATTAACTGTTAACAGTGTCACTAATGTTCTCATACCTCAGAGGCAGAAACTGCCCTGGACAAGCAGTTTGGGGCTTCTTGGAATACTGAAGGAGTTAAGCTGTAACTTGGGATACCTTTTCTCTTGGTATCCCTTTCTCTCTGACTTGAAATTGGACAGGTTAGCAGTATTTAAACTAGTAAAAAAAAAAAAAACTCCATTTTCTATCTCTGAGACCAACTGACATGACATAGCTGAATTCTTGCTTCCCAGAATAGGGGACTACCTGCAGAATTCTTGTTGGTAAAAGTCTCTGGCCCAAGACATCTTGAACTGTAACTGCACATTGATTTGGGGAGTGGGTTGATTGGCTCAGGCCAAACCATGCAAGGGCCGTGCAAATGATTTAGTGGCATGAATAGCTGCRTTCAAATCCATCCTATCGACCTCTTGAGTTTGCTAGTACAGACAGCCACTGAGACTTTTAAGGCATTTTGCACTAATTGGCCTAGGATTAAATGAATTGTAAGAGTCAAACTTTCTATTCAGTACTACAGGCAGTTTCTCAARGGCAAGTGGAGTCACCCTCGTCTCCCCTGTGGGCTGGCCTGTGTAAGGAGGCATGCCACTCAAAGAGCAGTAGGCTGGCCCTACACTGTGTGTGATTAGAGGGATTCAGTTCAGTCCTAGGATATTCAGTTGTTGCATTCTGACAGCACTTAAATAAAAGCAAATTTCCTTTCAGTAACTGTGTAAAAAAGTAATGTACTTGTCTCTCATAGGATACTCCCACCAGACAACAGCATCTAGATGAGAGTCAGAGTAGGTTATGTATTTAATGTATCACATGCTGTTGACTTWTCAAGTAATAAGATAAGTCAATAATGAAAGCAAAAGCATCTGGAAACATGCTAGGAAACAGTTATTCTTTAAATATTGAGTATCTGGTTTTGCAGCTCCCATAGTTAAAACACACGAATGGAATCAGGGGCTTTAACTGGACCACTTGGCTTAGGCAATACGACAAAAACGTAAGCACTAAGTGGAAAGGGGGAAAGGGTGATTGCAGTAGACCAAATTGGATGTATCATGATCATAAATGTGGTAAGATTTTTCCAACTTATCTTGTTAATGATCTGACATACGTAGTGACTGTCACAACAGTTCAGAAAAGATCACAAAGAAAAATATCACCATATTTTGTACTCCAGAAGATAAAGATGAGCRGGTTGGAATAGCTAATTCTGAGTGTGATAAAACAATTCTAGTCTTCCTCTAGAGAGAAAGGGATTTCYGCAGTTCACCCTGTAAATGACAAAAAGGTTTAAGATGGAGTTCAAGGTTGTGGCTCCCCCAGACAGAGAGAGAGAGAGGGAGGGAAGAGGAAATATTTTTTTTTCCAAGCTTAAGAAATATTACTCTAATATTTCTTTTTCCTTTTGCTGCTATTCTCACTTGACAGTTCCATCTCTCTATATAGCTGTGGGCTGCCTGTCAGTGCCCGTCTTATATACGCACATGCACACAGCGCATTATGCTCAGAGGGAATATTTGTTAACTACAACTATTTGAGGCAAAACAGTGAGATTCTACACTGAAGAAGAGTTTTTCAGATAACTGCCTGGGGCACCAGACATATTAGAATCAAAATCTGGAGAGTCAGGTCATTATTTCTGTTGTTTTAGTGTCTGCTTTTATTCTTTTTCTTACTGGGAAGTGTTCCTTAACCCATATGGTTGTGGKTTTTTTTTTTCACATTTGCAATATACAGAACTGTTCCAAAAACCATACAAGACATTTTACCATTTTTGCRATGTCTTCAGTTATGTATTTCATCACCTGTTCCCCGCCTCCCCTCCCCCTCATTCCTATCTCTTCTTTCCAGTCCATGGACATAGGCTGTGAAGAAGCTGTAGCCTTCCACAAAAGATGTGAATGAAAAGTGTCTGGAGCAAATGGGAATTATTGGGAATGCAGTGGGCCCTTGTTACCTGTATGGTATTCTTAAAAACATAGCTAAATTGGCATGTGAAATCTATGGATGTGTCCTCCCTCCTTGCTCCATCAGAGCCAGCGGCTCTGTGACCGAACGTTTGCTGGGGAATGATTTGCTGCCTTATGGCAGGAGGTTCCGACTCATTGGAGCTCCTATTACATGCTCCGGCAGTTCCTAGGGCAACAAAGCTGTGGGACTTTGTGGAAGAGTAAGTGTAAAATCAGCCTCGCAGGTGTCACACTTCCTTGTGCCCAGTGGAATCTGAGAGCCAATTTAGTTTCCTTGCTCCGCTTGTCCACTTAGGATGGTCATTCAGGAAGCTGCTTTGATGATATGTGCTGCCATCTGCAGCTCTTGACAAAAAAACATCAGCCCTGGAACACAGGAAATTTGGTGGCAGTAACAGATAAAATGCAGGCATGTTTCTAAGACTACCTAATGTCAGCTAACGAGTGGTTGCACTTGCGTGGGCCTTCAGAAGAGAGAAGTAACACAGACTGGAATTTGGAGAGCCAAATGGATTGAGAAAGCTTTCTATGTATGTTTTTTCTCCGAAGCTCTGTTTTGTTCACTGCAAAGCAATGCAATATAGTATGGATGTCGTGGAAGGCCTGTCTCCCTTCCAGCACAGCATTAAAAACTGATTTCAGATGCATTTCATATGTCTGCTTCATTCTGGTGTGGCGTGAGTTTAGTGCTGTCACGTCTCGGGGCTCAGGTCAGGGCCTCACTGTAGGCTGTTAAAGTAGAGTACTAAGCTTCTGCTGCTACTAGATTACATTTTAGTGTGTAGATAACAAGTATCAAGTAAATACTATAAAAATAAGAAGAAAAGATAGAGGACAAGATGACATTACAGCTGTTGTTTCACAAGTCAGCTATCCCAGTGGTCTCTGGAATTCTCAGGTGACTGTCTAAATAAAGAATAGCGATTCGCTGGCATAATAATAATAACAAAAACTTGCATGTGAGACTTGGGATAATAAAATGCTCTTCCAGCAGGAGGATAATCTGTGGAACTCAGGAACTCCCCTTTCTCAGCAGCTTGAAGTCTTGATCTTTCTATGAGCCACACAAATCAAAAGGACTGTTTATCTGAGTTCGTTGTGAGAGTTTTCCCTGTGCTGTGATGAGGACTGCGATGGAGAACACTCTTGGGACCAGCTCCTCTCAGTTGAAGAGTCATTGAGAAAGTCTGACAGTATGCTCAGGGAGAGGTTGCCAGCTGAAACACGGGAAGGTTTGGGTTTTATAGCACTTTGTTATTCCTTGTGGGGATCACAACCTCTTCCTTCCCACCCTGCTCTGGAACAGAGGCCTGTACTCTGACCATCTCATTAGAGAAGTCAAGGAAGCACCAGACCGACTGAATTCCTCCAGGGTGCAACCTGTGTAGTGCTTCTGTTACGCTTGCCTGCTCAAACCAACTGAGTGGATAAGGGAAAGATCTCAGGAAGAGAGAATGTTAACAGTAGCATTTTCGTAACTTGGAGAGAACAAGATATATAGAGCCCAAATTTAATGATGATTTGCCTCTGTCTTCTTCAGCTTCTTATATAGCTTGATGCAATATCAGGTTGACAAGTAGTGATGCAACCTAATAAGATGTGTCACATGTCGTTCTCTATTGCATCACTTTGGACATCCTGCAGATGGGTCTTAATGGTTTGTTTTCTAGCTTAAAAATATTTTAAAATAAAACTTTTTTGATTGTGAAGAGCCTTTGCCAATAAATGAATGTTTTGTTCTTACAAGGTTCTAGTCAAACTAGAAACAGCATCTGACTGGTAATCTGCTGACAGGGTTAGATTTTAATATTTCTGCAACAAATACTAGTGAACTCATGCTATGCGTATATTTTAAAAAGTAGCCTCAAAGCTGCCATCAGACAAATGAGGAAGGTTTTCTGTGCTCAGGGGCATGCCTGTTTTACAGGGAAAGATTGTTTCCCTTTGCTCTGTGAATTTGAGGAATGTGGTTGGTCAAGAGAGATGAGGATGATTCGGTCACTAAAATGGCAATCGGTCTCTGTGCTGGCAGTAGAACTCAAAAATGTGGTATTTGACTGCTGGAAGGGGGTCAACGAGACTGGAGTTTCATGAGCAGAATTTGCCATTTGATTTCTTTTGTGTCTAGTTTTAGCAAAGAATATATCTTGACATTTCCTCTTCCATGACACACCTAGGATCTACTGAAGTCAGTCATCTGTTTGAGTAACAACAATTACTTGTGTAACCTCAATAACATGCACAACATTTAAGACATTAAAAAAGATACTCCCTGTTCCTTGAAGTCTTGGTAGTCCCAAATGCTAATTCTTCAAGTGCTTAAACATGGGCCCAATTTTGAGCTTGCAAATAATCCTAGAAGTGACTAGAAGGAAACATCTTATAGAGAAAAAATAAATCAAGTATTTGTGAGGCTGAAGCAGGGCTGTCTTGTGATCTTTGAACCAATAAGCAATTAATGTTTGATTAGATTAGATGCAGTTTGTTCCTTTCAACTTTGTACTTATGCCAGACGCATAAAAAGATGGCTTATAGATTTGTAAAGATCCAGTGCTCTTCATCTGGAAGACAAATTTTCCCTAGTTATTTGTATTATAATTTTATGTTTCTCTTCCATTCTTGATTGGTAGAATTGATAAATACGTGATAACAGTTTGAAACTCACACAGTCATTTCTATAGTAAGTCCTTAAGCTTGGATTATATTACATTGCAGATACACTATGGCTCAAACAGATTTTAAGAGCTGAATGTAATGTGGCTCAAAAAAACTCCTCCTAGTTTTATAAAAATATGCAAGTATGATCTGATACTGGAAATAGTTTCAGGTCCTAAAATCATTCCTTTCATTTGATAAGATTCAGAGTAAACTACCTACTAGTATTATTCACAGTAACATTTTATTTACATTTTTAAAGATATTATTTGGTTAACTTGCCTTTTGGCTGCAGAGCTAAATGTGTCTARTTAGATAGATGAACCACTTTGGAAAATTAAGGATATAAACTTGTTTACTAAGGTTGGGTGGAATCTTTACGGTTCTCTCTGCAGCCTCTCTGAATGCAGTTTAGCCTGTGTAATGACACTGAAAATCCTGATCTGGTTTGTAAGATAGAAATAGGCTTCGTGAAACAGGGCTCTGTCTCACCCGCAGCCTACACGCAGTGCAAAGTAGCTGACTCTGAACTCCCCTTAAATTTTTCCCCTCTCCTGACAATAGCAATAAATAATAACGTTGTTGCGCAGAAATCATTCTAACAGCACAGAAACAAATAAATATATTAAGCTTGACAGCTTAACTACTAGGAGCCATTTGTACAGTGTGTCCAGCTGCTGAGCACGTGCGGGAGCTCGTGGCCTTGCACTAGAGGGGGCTGTGAGCCAGGTTAGCACTCCCACTCACTCCCTCCGCTTAACTCGAAGAGTGCAGGTTTTTATTATGCAGTTTCTAGCAATACTCATTTAATCATATTTTAACATTTTCATCAGATATTTATATTAAAAAAATTTAAGTTAAAATCTCACAGTTTTTTCTGGTCTTTACATAGACACTGACAAAAAAACTCAAAAAAAAAAAAAAAAAAAGAAAAAAAAGGTCTGTAAAAGGATTCCTGCAATCTCTTATTTCCTTCACGTTTACTTTGTAATTCAGAGCATATTGGATATGTCTATATGTCTATGTTCAGTTCACTTACTTTTTGTAAGAGGTTTGTTCTGCTATGGGAAGATAGTTGATCAAAGTAATCTGGTTGAAATAATTATTAAAACTRAGAAGAGTGATTACCAGCAGAATTTTGTCTTTGCCTTTCATCACGTGATGTCCTAAAACACATTCCAGATCCGAAAACTTAAGTAAATACAGAGTAAACAGTTGCATGATTCATCCTGTTATGTGAAATCAGAAAAAAAAATATTGCTTGTAAGAGTGCATGGAACTATTTTAATCAGGTGTGAACAAAAATACTGTAACTAGTACTGAGTGCTTACAGAAATTGGAATTTCTCTGGGGCTCTCCAGCCAGGCAGACTACGGCACGTGATCGCTCTGCGTGTGCCATTGCTAGGCATGCACGGTGCCTAACCTTCCCTGTCCCCCAACATCCTGTCAACTCATTCTGGCTGCACCTGGCAGTGCGAAATGGAATTAATTCACTTTGTACTGATACTCTTGTTCTGCTCTCCTGGGGAGCAGGATAGGCTTGTGGTTGCTTTACAAGCATGAGAGCTAGTGCTGAGGTTTGCCGTGATGTCTGCGTGTGTGTGAAGGGAGTGGGTGTGTGTAAAGTACGTTACTYCCCCATACAGAAAAGAAGTATAGATACTAGTTACTTCCATGAGACTTCGTTCCTCAGTATGTGACATGCGCCCTGCCACAGAAAGTGTTGCGCTTATCCTTCAGGAAGGTTGATTACCGCCTCAGTGAATTTCTCACTGTTTCACCAAAACATCTGTGAAATACTCAAATGGAAGACCTACCTTAAATGCATACAGAACTGTATCGAAATGTTGCTGCATCAGTGTTACTGTGTGTTTACATAATTCAGGGAGCGTTCACGCTTTGACAGTACTTCGCAAGGCATCGGATCAAAAAGGTCCATTTACTTTCTCAGATTGTTATTCAGCCAGCTTTGCACTGCAAGGAGAATGCATGAGTCGGAATGCCTACAAATCACAAAGGCAGCTTCATTTGTGGGGAAAGTGGGAGGGCTGACTTGTATTTCATTACTGACAAACTATGCAAAACCCTAAAGCAAAAATAAGCTCAATGGAAAGGTTTTCTGGGCCTGTGGAAAGGGCAGGTAAATCAGGAATAGTGTTTTGGCAAAGCCTATGAGACTGCAATTGGCTGAACAGCAAATAAGAACAGGGAGGAGAGACTCGGGTGGTTTGGTAGCTCCATGTTGCACCTGTATAGCTCTGCTGAGCAGTACTCTCAGTCCTTAATATCATGGATACTAAAATTGACTTTGATTTAGGAAAAGAAAGAAAGAGTTTTACTTGTTAGTTTATAATAAGTCACCTACAATGTACCAATACTGCAAATATCAAAAGTTTCTGAAATGGGAAGCAGTAAGCTCATCTACTTATTTTTATTATGAGAGGATGAACTGTTTTTTTTCCAGTTGGATAGCTGCTGTAATAGAAATATTATACTGACAGCCAAGCTTACTCCCAAACCTAATGGATTTTCAACTTTTTTATGCCGATTTCAGGAAATACAACTTCTGTATCCAGACATCAGGAAGCCATGCATTACAAGAACATTTCATCTTCTGCCAGGGATGAACACACAGAAATCGTAAGTTCACATTTAGACCAACAGATTCACAGGTAGAACTGTTTTTAAAAAGACTGCTAAAGAAATTGCAATTTTCTGCTTCAGCCTATAAATTAAGATGACCGGGAAATCTAAACATGTGTGTTGTGCTCCCTGAGTAAGCAGGAGCATGGTATAATTGAAGACACTAGGATTGTAGAGCAGAGATGAGGTTTCCAGCCTTACCTTCATCTTTTGCAGCAATATAGTAGAAGTCTTTGCTACTAGTGAATAAAGTCACCGTAAAATCAACCTAGACAGGAATTCTACATTAAAATTAGAATGCAGCAAATACCATTGAATTTTTGGGGTTAAGATTAATGAGCTTTTGCTGGTAGAGCAATGGTTTGTTTTGGGCCTAGATCTTCCTAGATGTTCAACTACGTGTTATGTTCTGCCTTCATTTGTATGCAGCCTCATGGATTTTTAGGAGAAGACTCATCCTCTTTTTTAAAAATTGATAAGTTTTTATCAATTGTTCACTACTAAACAGTCAGCTTATGGTTCTGTCTACCTGTTTTATAAACACTTCCACAAGCACTGAGTTTGTTCTTTCCTTTGGAGAAGAAAAACAAGGACAGGGCTGGACTATGGGATCACAGTCCTTCTAGGCAGTGCTCCCAGGTCAGGATTTTGGATCCATTATTAGGGAGAGATATCTCAGATGCTAGTGCTTTTGCTGAGTTAATGCTTCTTATTCTTGCATAAATAGAAGATACATAATTTTCAGAGCTGTCAGTCTGGGACCTACAATGAGCAGTAAAAATAAAAAGTAAACTTTGAGCAACTGGAAGAGATGGTGCTGCAATACTGTTATTTCAAGCCAACTTACTGCCTAAGCAAAATTGCACAGTGCTTTTGCCAAGCTTAAGATTCCTAAAATGCTTTGATATTTCCCTCCTTTCCTCTGCATTATTTGGCACTTTGCTTGCATTTTGCAACCACAGTAGGCATCACAAATGTAGCATGCATGTAAGAACAGAGAATTTTAAATGATTACATGACAGAGACATCACTAGTTATACAAGGARAATGAAAGTGCTGTTGGTGGGATGAGGGGGAAATATCCAGAGATACAGTAGGCTAAAGACTTAATAAAGTCCAAGATGCTTAGCAAGCAATATTATTCATCAGTGGTAATTCTCAGTTGAAGAAGAAACATCTACGCAAAAGGGGCTGCTTTTCGAACATGTCTTAATGCAGAAATTTCCTACTTGATTTTTACTGATGATGAAGCAACATTGCTGGTGAAGCTATAGCAGTTCTTCACATAGAAAATCAGAATAATGAAATTATATCAATTATGATGTCTCTGCAGTAGTAATTTGTTTTGTTCTGCACAGAAGGTTCTCAGTGCCCAGATGGGATTTCCAGTATTGCTATAATAAAAATAATTAACAGTAATTTGGGCTTAGATTTTCAGAATAGATGAGGATGAGGAACTAGTAACATGTGACCTCCACCTGTTACAACTTTTAATGACTTTGGTTTTGGATTTACTTTCTAATCTCGAGAGTTAGATTCCTTTACAAGTTGGAAGAGTGAGAGGAGACCCACTGTCCCCTCCCCCCCCCGCATTAAATTAATATAATCTGTCTTGAGTAATAAACTTGAAAAGCTGTAGTATCAACTCAGGGGATTCTGGAACAAGACTACAGCATTGGTTGTGCAGCTGCACWGTCTTCCCATTTAAATGGGGCCCACTTCTCTTGGCAATATCACTTGTAAATATTGTAGATAAATATGCACACAGGTAACCTATCTAAATTTGGGGAGAGTCTTATTTACATGTTTGCATTTACACTCTAAGGAATGGTTGCATAGAATAGTCTGTGTTTGACAGCAGAGGTCTTCAAATAGGTATCCATTCACAGTTGCCCATGCAGCTACAAAAAACTGGAGAGGAAATTGAAGTGAAAGGCCATTTTTTTTTCCTTGTACCTTTCTGTTCATCCACATGTTTATATTGTTGAATTCTGAAACACCTTTTGAAAAAGTATGTTATTCTTATCTGTACCAGAGGAAACGATAGAAAAATGCCAAACTAGCAAATTAATCCTCTTTGCCAGTTAGCAAAAGCTATCTTCTTTTTTTTTTTTCTTTTTTTTCTGAATCATTCAGCAAAGATTAGTTCTTGTTTTTATGGGAGGCATGAAGAAATAATTTCAATAGAGGATCCTGCACTTGTTCCTTTTATTTGATAAAATTCTTCACTTGGTAAGATATTAAGTCTTGTCTTTCTGCTATACAGAGGATGACAAATGAAGCATCAAGTATGGGAATCAAATGATCAGGGCTTATGAAACCCTCATTTTGTTTTGCTGTCTGATTTTGTTATAACAATTACCCTTCAGGTATATGCTCATTTTTCTTTTGTTCACGCATTAATCTGGCACTTGTACTGGGTAAGAAAACAGGAAAAAATTTTACATTTTGTCCTTCAACTTGTGTTACAATTAATTTAATTTGTGTTTAGGCAATGGCCATTCCCACTTGCAATTTACTAACCTTATTTATTGTATACTACTCAATACAATTTACTAACCTTACAATTCTAGTGCCTTCTAAGTGCCTTCTACGTAAATCAGTCTCTGGTTATTTTGATCCTGCACTGAATTTGACCAAACCCTCAGGAATTAGTTATAAAAWCTGTACAAGTTCAGTTCTTTCTTTTGATCAATTTTGAGGGCTGTAGGTAGGTATTCTGCAATGTGATCATTGCCTATAGAAGTGTAGTACAGTAATGTTCATGTTGAAAATTAGACAGCAATTTTTAATCATCTATGCTATCTACATTGTTTCCAGTTTTTTGAATACCCTGTAACTTAGATTTCAATTTTGAAGATAAAGCACTGAGTACAAAAGTTGTCTAGATTGCAGAAAAGAGTCTTATTTTAAAATACATATCTTTTATTTATCATTTAACTTCAGTATGATCATAGKTTAATGCAGCTGTATTATACATGGCCACCTAATAGTAGCTTTCACTTTAACTGGTGTTTGACAAGGAAAACTGGCTTTCTACACATACAAATATATGATCCTGCAATGGCCTCTAGCTGCACAAGAACAAAAACAAGGGAGAAAATAAACCTTCCCRGAGAAAAACACCACAGATCCTGTTCACTGCAAATTGAAGTGTGTACACTACAGACTGGTGTCTTTACAAGAGGTTCTTCAGTACTGTGCCATAGGGTCAATCTCTGAGAGGGAATTAATGTAATTCACCACAAGTCTTGCAAAATTTGAGATTTTTAAGTTGCAAAGCTTCACAGGGAAGAATGACACAGGAGAGGGTGAAACAGGCTCTGAGATGACAGTGCTAATTACAACCAACTTTTTCCTCGCATCCTTGCTTTGTTTTGTTCCTGCGCTTCCTTTCTAGCTGCTTTCAACATGTGTTTATAAAGACTGAACAGGAAGAACCAGCACCCATAAAGCATAGGAAAGCAGGGGGCCTTTCTGCAAGAATATGAAGAGCAGTTTGGATATGTACCTTTATCTGCTGCTTCCCCTACAATGCACAGCTCTAAGTGGAGTGTCAAGACCTTTTTCTGCGACTCTCTGAACAGTTTCAACACCTTTGCTAAAGGTCTGTCAGTAAATACTTTCATGTCTCCAAGGAACATGTCCAAGTGCAAACTTTGCTAAAGCTTAGTTAGTGCAGGTTTTTTAGTGTGTAGGGCAGAGAGGAGATTGGAAATGAGGAGGGAAAAGTAAAACGGTCGCGGGAGAGGGTGTATAATGAGCTGAACTGGATCAGAATCAGGATCACTAGTTCTTCCTTGTTTTCTCTATTTTTATCCCTGAGTTTAAAAATATTTTGAACTTCCTCACTTGAGGATTGTGACACCAGTTTGCATTTATTATGTAGACATTCTGTAGAACCCAGTAGGTGGAGGTGGGTACTGCATGGTTACGCTGGTTSGCAGCCGCTCATCTAGTGGTCCAATATCGGCGAATAACTGTGGTTAGCTCATCCCCAGCTGTATAGTACAATTAATTATATTAAGAGGGGGATCTAAGCCAATGCTAGAAGAGGTACGGGTGTGAGTGCAGGGTAAAGACGCCAGCTGTCTGGTGCCCTGGTTAAAAAGAAGCAGCTGCAGAGTCTCAGGTCAGCCCATGTCCTCCCTTGCAGAAATACGAGCGAGGAGCAGYGCACACAGAAAGGCCGAGGAGAGAGAGGCCTAGAAGACTCACAAACAAAACATTTACATGGAAAGTAAAACTGGGAAATTTGGGCTCTATTCCAATGGTGAGATAAAGGGAAAATAATCACTTTTCACAGATGTGGTTTGGCTCATTGAGAAGGAGAGGAAAGAGGCAATTTGTGCATGATGATGGGAGAGGAGAGGGAGTGTGGCGGTGAGGGGGGAAGGCCCTGTCTAGCAACAACAGAGCCCTTTGCCAGCTGATCTGAGCCAGCAGTGCCTGCCAAAGCCATGGTGCCCGCAGCCTTCTAAAACTTCCTTTCTAGAGTAATTTCTTAGAGAATCAGAGCATTATACTTCATCTTCCAGCAGGCTGAAAAGTGAGCTTGAACGTTGCAAATTGAGTGGGAAGTTGGGAGTAAATCATTACTAACACCAGGAATATTTGCTTACAGCTTATGAAGAATTTTGCATTTTTTGATGAAGTTGAGGCTGGGATTTTATTTTTTCCAAGCTACTTTATCCTACCTGATAGTAAATGAATGCAAAAAAGATTTCTGTCATGTTACAATAGAAAATGGGACAGATTGCACTGTTGCTTCAGTTTTCATTTTAATACCTGCCAATACCATTTTGCAAATTCTGGAAAGTGTAATACTAAAAAAAAATGTGTAGCTAACATGAGGTTAAAAAATGTCTTTGCTGTGTAAAATGTGAATCTGGATGACACATAGGCAGCTGTGGATGCACTAATTTGATTTCATGCCTTAGAATCAACTGTTCTGCTACACTGAAAGGCACATTTACATCCATCTGTCAAAGTCTATTCCTTGCCTTTTCAAAGTTACTCTGCTTTTGTTTTATCCCATGTTCTGTTCATGAGGGCAAGTTTGTAGCCCACTTTTCTACCCTCCCCATATTTTTCAGAAACTGAAAGAAAAATCTTTTTTTTTTCTTTGTTGTTTTTGCTCTTTTATTTTCCTTACTCTGCTGAGTCTTACTGAGGTATTATTATAGGATTATTAGATGCAGAATGTAGGATCTGAGTGTTTAAGTTCTAATCCTCATAAGCCAAAGCCTGACTACAAAGCTGAGTTGAGCATGACATTCAAAATCTTTTGATATCTAGCAATGGAGAATTTAGCATTTGTGAAGAAGAGCGTCCTCAAGAGGGTCTGCTGTGGTTCATAAGGCTTTTTACAACAGGAGTGTTATTCAGAWAACGGTATCGTGAGCAAAGGTTGTGTTAACACAACGTATTACTTGTGTAACAGTAATGGTTTCATGTGCTTTGGAAGAGTGGAGGATATCTGAGAAGAACGTCAGCTTTGCACAAAGGCAGCAGAGAGCGACTGAAGGATTAATTCCTGAATCTGTCACAGTCCTCTTGTGTGACCTTACACTAATCATTTTGGGCTGTGTTTTGAGGTGGTGAGCATGTGTTCTGGAAACCAGGCTGCCAGCACCGTGCCAGGACATGAATCCCTGATAACTGGCCTAAATAGCAGCAGGCCAGAACTTAGTTTATAATCTGAAAAAAAAGACTTCTGTGGGGTTCTGTTTGTCTAGCTTGTAAGAACTTTCAGAGCAGGCATTAAGCATATGCATATAGGCACTGTGCRTGTATGTGCTAGGCAGGCACAGCAGGCTGTATGGATATGTACAGCACCAAGCACAACTAGGCACCAAGATCAGCTAGTGTCCTCCAGTGTTACTGTAATGCATGTGATAAAGAATAACTGCCATAGGARAGGCAGGCTTTTCTACTGCTTTTAATTTGCATTACTGTATAGACGATAGGGTAAGTGAAATAGAATTTAGATCTCGTACTACATCATAGTTACCAACAAAATCAATATGTTGCATACTCTCACCACAGTRTGATATTCTGAAGATGAAAATTTAAGATGTACAATAAGCTGCGAAGAGTCAACTGAGCCTTCTCCTCTCTTTGTTTTATTTATAGTTTGTGGTGAACAACTCATCAGATTTATCCAAAGCTAAAGTTGTTTCATGGTTATATTAGTCTGTTTATATACATTTACCATCCAGAATCCATTACCCCTCAGATACTAACTTACAATATTTTGTTAATGATAGGTGCGCTGATTGTTCACATTAAATTAAAATATATTTTAAAACTAACACCTGTATGGGAAAATTGTGTGAGAAGAAAATATTAGTGAGTTGTTAAGACTATAATGCTGATAGGTGAAAGATACTTGCTGCTACTAGAGATGACAGGTTCCCTGATGCTTTTTGCTGGTTGTGAGGGATGAATCAACTCCTTGTAATAGAACCTGTAACAAATTCTTAGCAAAGAGCAAAAGAAAAAAACAGAGGTCAGTGCTAAAGCTGTGTGAAGCTTATTAATTTTTGCTTCATGAATTTTCATAGTGCTAAAGTGACTTTAAAGTGAAAAGGCAATTGTCATATCTTTACCCACCCTATAATTATTCAAACTTGCAGCTGAAAGACAAACAGAGATAAAATGCTTAGAGCTTGATAGTACAACCCTTATTTCTGTTGGTAAGTACTAGACTATGTTTCTAGGATGTTTAAAACCAATAGAACCATATAAAATTGGACATACAAAACTATGTGTCTATTTAGGTTCCAGCATGGCTCTTAAATATCGTTAGCCTTTTTCTTTTTTATTTTTCTTACTTAAGTCTTGATACTTTAAAACCGACGACACTGCAGTGGCTAAAGGCAAGAACTGTGAATGTGATGCGTGTAGCGTTTTTATACTTCAATAATGGAAGATTATCTTCRGGGTCAGGAGGCAGCTACTTTCTGTGGAAAAGAAAGTAGATGTTTAACAGCATTGTGGTACATCAGTAATCTTGAGGAATCTCGATTCTCTAAGAGAGGTAGAACAGAATTGCCTTCAGYGTGCTGGGGAAACTCTGACGTATGTTGTGCAGGAGTTTACATAAGAAAGATTCACTGAAGTGCATGTTACATTTTAGATGGTCTGTTCTGATATGTCAGTAGAACTCCTCTGTTCACATGAAGACAGATGGTACAAAGTAGTTCCTCTCAGAGCAGGGCAAGAATTATGACTCTGGGAATATTAGACTCTCTGAGTGCCCTTGCTGGGGCAGAACAAGGCATCCTGGTTGGGGGAGAAAGCAGCCTAGCTCCCAGTGATTGAGTATGTCTGGGCTTTGAGCTGTGCACTGTGGAGAAAGAGCATTTTGGTAATAAGAGCCATATACTCGGAAGTTCCCTGCAATAGAATTTTTCAGTCACTTTTCRTGGTATTTTCGAATCAGGTTTAAGAGACAGACAGTCTCCTCACTCTCTTTTAATTTCATGTCTTCCAGTCTGAAAATTAAAACCTCTTTCTCAGTGGGACCTTTACCTTTTGCATCAAGTAGCTTCATCCTCCCCCCTCCTAATTCCCAACACTTAATGGGCCGTAGGCAGCCAAACCACGAGACTGAAAGAAGAGCGAAATGATAATTCATTCGGAATGCAAGCAGGAGGCAAAATGTAATCCATCATATCTGCTCTATCTCATTATAAAGGTGAGATACAAGAGAGGGCAAGCTGTTAATAAACTGGTGGATGAAGTTATTTCACCAATCTGTTACAGCAAACAGGGATAGACAGGGGTAGAAGTGCATTATTCRCACCTTTTGCTAATCTTTTTGTATATTATTCTGTGAAAATGCCTTTGCAAAGCCAGTAAAGCAGCCTGACTAAAGGAGCTGACATTCAGCACCTCGCACCTTGTGCTCTTCTGTTTTATTGCATCTCAGTAAATAACCCTTTCACAAGCTGCAGGAGCGCCTCGCARTACGGTTTTCGACAGCTGCCCAAGTGGGAAGAGTGGTAGGGGTTCCAGACGTCTTCTCCAGTATGGTTCTTTATCACAGCCATAAGCAGATTTCCTTGCCACTCAAAGCCAAATTGCCCCCAGGAATTTTGCCACCTTTCCCTACATGGCTGCTGCCTGCCTCAGTTCCTGCCTTCCCTGCGAATTCTGGGTTGCAGCCAGCTCCTGTACCATTGTGCTGGCTTTCATCCTGGCCGGGGCCTTGAAAAGACCGGCAGAGAGGTTTGAAAGCAACAACAGCGTGTAGCTTGGGACACTAAATGCTGGTTCTGCTGTGAAATATTCTGGGCAAGCCTCTGTATCTTTGTTCTCTTCCCCCGCCCCCCTTTTTGTGTGTAGCTGAGATGGTGAGCCCATGTGGACAGGGACCCTTCCAGCAGCGTGCGGGTACCAGCTCTCGCAGTCCRTGCAGTAGCATGATGGGTTTCAGCCTGCAGGTTTATTGAGTTTTAATAGCAGCAAGTCTACTTGTGTGAAAGGGAATGGAGACCAAAAGGGTTAGAGGTGTCATGCCACATACATAAGACCTTTTCATTTCTTCTTATAATTACTTCATTGAAGGATGAAGCTGGTTAAGTTTAAAAGACACCTCTTATGGAACAATTGAGGTATTTGCATAACACACTTAAGCAATCTCGTAGACTTTTTAATGTTGCAATTTTTATTCCAAAATACATTATTTCCTGCTTGGTGTTTCTCATCTCAAATATGTCTTTGGCAAGGATGAGACCTTTTCCTGGAGCTCTGCGTTGGACAGATTTGTAGCATAGCTGTACTAACCAGATTTCAGTTTCAAAATTGTCATTTTAAGAGTGAGCTGGACTACTACACATAATTATGGTTTATGTGCCTTACAATCAACATAAGTAAAATTTCAGAAGAAAAATGTGCCCATAAAACATCAAAAACATATGTAAGGTAGTTAGTGGGGGGAAAAAGGGGTAAATTACCACTATTAAACATATTGGTAGCAAAATTGTTTTTCTTATTTTCCTAAAAAACAACAACAAAAAACCACAACTCTTTGTTTAGACTTCTATCTTTTCTTCACTTTTTTGTTGCTTATTTGGGCTTTTTGACAAATAAACATTTTCTATGAAATTGATTTTCAGGAAAGAAATATCTCATTTGAGAAAAAACTGTAGTCTGCCATAAAGCATTTAGGCAAAATACGTCAGTAGCTTTGCTGCTGGCTTTGTTAAAACTCTCCGCGTTGCAGAGGAAGGAATCCTTTGGCGCCTCTTTCCAACTGGGCCCAGAACTAAGGCTTGAAGTAGCTCAGAAGTTAGCTTTTATGGCACTTCAGGAATCTCTTACCAACTCCAGAGTAATTCATGTGGGCTAAAGGGCCTAACTGGGGCTGGTTCCCTATTGCTTGTGCTTGTAGGTTTGCACAGCACGTGCCACTCGCGGCTTCTCCAGCAGGAAGGCGAACGGGGTCGTGTAGGTGTAGAATGAACAGGGCTGTTGTTTCAGCCTCAACAATGTCGCAGTTGGAAAACATTTCCGTTTCTCATCAGAGCTGAAACCAACTAAACTACATAGAGGATTCTCTGATGACTGCTTTCATTAGAGTTATAAAAACTAGGGAAGATGCTAAGACTATCTGTTCTGTGTACTTTGTAGAGCTAGGAGTCAATATTTTAGACTATCAGAACAGGTTCTAAGAGAGAATGGAAATTCTAAAATAAGCAGATGAATGTGAACCCATTTTAAGAGTGGAGGACTCAAAATAAATAAATGATTTGGTAGGAATTTGAAAAAAATATCCTGTTATCAATTATGTTTTCAGTCCTGAATAGATCTGGACGTAAAGAAGAATATATGCAATTGCCAATTTGCATTTAAATTAGACTGCAGGAAAGAAGTAGATTTTTACAGAAGTTTCTTCCTTTGATACATCAATTTACTGTTCCCAGTTTTCCTATATAAGACAGCCAGATCCCTGACCAGCTAACTCAAAAAATGGAAAGTGAGAAAGACCGGTCATATCCAAATTACTATTTTAGGAATGCTTAATACTGTTACCACTTTTTCCTTACTATTTTACCCTAGGAATTTTGGGCTCAGTCTTCATTTCATGTTGATTACTGCAACATAATAATGCCARTGATTTTAAATAGGGATTTCTTGTTTTGATTAGAATTGGCCCAATCCTGGATCTGTGATGTGCAATAATACAAAGGAGGCAATTTTTGGATTAAACTGGCAGATAGGCAGGCACTTAGGTTCTGTTAGCAGCAATTCAGATTAAAAAAAGAGAAGAAAGAAAGAAAAGAAAAGAAAGGACCATTGTGTTCATTGTRGCTGACTCTTCCTCACAACACAGGCTGAAAAAGTTCACTCAGGAGTTTCTGAATCGAGCRGGGGGCCTCTGTGGGAATGCCTCACGGGCCTCGGATTTCAGACAAGCTGCAGTTCTCATTCTGCTCAGCCTGCTGCCTGTGCCTGCGGACTGTCAGAGGTGCCTTGAGCAGCATAATTTAGACCATTAGGGGCTTTGAGTTATAAGGTGAAAGGTGTAAATTATTATTATCAGCATAAATATGGTTCAAAGGAAGAAGCTGTAACAAATGACCAGCATCCATCCATTGGCATTACGATCTACTATTAGAAGGTGCTTAGTTTTTCTCATTATATCTCCCGTGTTACAGCTAGGTCCTTAAATCTTGATGCCTTAAATCTATGGTTACTGATGTTAATTCCCCACATCTTGCTCTGATCTTGCCTAAATGTAGAGTTCACCCTCTCCACCTTATGATGCTTTTGAATTCCTTAGTACATTGATTTTTATTTTCCACCTTGAATATACTTAGCRTCTTATATGTGGGTAAACTTTAATGAAATTCTACCAGTAATTCACTTGCCATGAAAGGACTCTTCCTTTCTCTTCTCTACCTCTGTTTTCAGCTGTCATCATTCTGGAAAACCATAATAAAAATAATAGTAATAGAATAACTTGCACAAGACAAGTAAGGTTCCTAACTTGAAAAGACTCGTTCGCTGTTTTTGCATAAGGGAGGCGTAGACTGAGACATAAACTCATTAGCATTTCTATATGATCACAGTGGGGTAGTATAGGTTGAGAGTAAATGTTTTCTAATTCAAAGGAGAGGAGGACAAACTTATGGATGATGACTTTGTGAAATCAAAATATTATAAAAATGTCTAGGTGAGGCTTCAATGGTGACGTGAAAATCTGCATCAGATTTTCTTTCCCATTGCACAGGGTTTCCAGGAAGTTTCGTGAGACAAGAAGTGCTTAAATAGTTTTTATCCCTTCATACTTGGACTGGACTATGTACAAATTTTAATTGAATTTTTAACAGTTAGAATTTTGAATTCTTGTATGTGCAGCAATGAGAAACAAAAGTAGCTTTAAAAGTAGTCAGGAAAGGACCTTTCTAAAAAGCTTTACATATTTTGGCTCTCTGCAATTAAGATGTTTTAACCTGTGATTTCAAGTCAGCAAAATCTAGAACTGAAGGAAAAATGAGTAAAAACACAAAATAATTAGTTTTCKTCCATCTGCCTTATTATACTGAGTGGATCATATTTAGCCTAGAGTCAGTCATTAAAAGACAATAGATTGCTGGTGCTAAATACCTTTTGTTTGCCATGGAAATGGCTCAGAGTTTTATCAGGAATTCTAGTCTCACTTTAATTCTTTGAATAAAGATAATGACCATCTACTAAAAGATACTTTTACAGAGAGCACTAATTATTCCTTCTTTGTCGTAAGTCTCACCAGGGTTGGCTGACTGATAACCTCTCCTCTCCTTGAAAATTTTCCTTTCCAAAACAGGACTCAGATACTTGAGAGCCCATTTGAGGAAGATGCCAGCACCATGCTGAGATAAATTCTGAATAAAGAATTTAATTTCCTAGAACTGTCCTCTAACATCTTGCTAAGGCTCAAAGCTCATTCTAAAAAGGGAGAATAAGAATGTGATATGTATGCATATTCACCAGAAACAACTGGACGTGAACAGAAATCCAGGACGTGGCAGGGAGAAGAGCATTTGAGATGGACCAAAGCCATTGACAGCGAAGCTGATGATGTCGTTAGTATTAAAGAAGGAGTAAAATATTTGACAGGCAGTGTGTTTCGTATTTCCTTGAAGCCCATAGATCTCCAGGGTAACACAAGCAAACATACTCAAATTTCAAATTCTTGATGACATGAAGAARGCATATGCTACCGAAAAATTATGATAAATACTTATCATTTAAACGATCCATCAATAAACACTTTCCTGAATATGCTGGAGGAAGCACTTAAAGTGTGTGATCCAAATCTGCTGGGTCCATGGTCCTGAAAGGCTAGATTGTACATCTTTCCATGGATAGACATTAATGAAGATAATTGAAGATAATATTAGGAAAATATGTTTGTTATCAGAGGTTGCTTATAGTATTATTACTCAGAGTTACACTTCATTAATATCCATTTTTCATGGCTCTGCTTTCCCATTCCTTAATTGCATGACCGTATGTTGTTGAAAGAAATGTCCGCGATAGAGCAAAGAACACGTATTTAGTAAAGCTTCGCCATCCTTACTATAGTGGTTTGTCAGTCTCCATTAGAAACTCCTGTTATTTGTAGCTTAGCCATAAAAGTTAAGACAGACATCCCTAGGTAAGGCGCTAGGCATACAAAGTCAGTGTTTGCAAAATTGCTACAAGTACTTTGTGGTGCCTCTTGTAAAACCATCGCATAAATAATAAATATTGACAGAGAAAGAGACAAGAATTCTTCAATCTTCTTCTAAAAGGGAAAGTTATTATAATTTTTCTAGTATCCACTTTGCAGGAAAGTATTTTAATGTATGTTTACTGTAAATGTTTACTGAGTTTATTCTTTAATTAGAATGACTGCAAGTCTTTTCACACAGTCATTTCTTTTTACTGGAAATTTGATTTTCCTAATGTAACTCAGTCAGAATGTTTAAAATTATAACATTTAGAGGAAGGTGAAAATTCAAATTGAAAATGCTGATTATTTATTTATTTATTTATTTTTACCCTCACAAAATTGTAAAAAAGCCTTTTTCAGAAAAAGAATCTGCAGGAGATATATGGTGATTTCTTCATGCATATACTTCATTGCATCTAACACTTTCTGGAAAGTTGGATTTTGCAAACCTTCACTGGACATGATTAAGAATTTGTACTTGGAAAATGGAAATTCAGAATTCTTCTCTTGTACTAATTCTAAACTCAGCATAGTTAAGGAACAGAGTTTTCATAAGAAAATAGGACATTTAAATACCAACGCAATCATCGCACAAAGAATAACAGCGTCGTATTTGCCGTAGTGAATCAGAGTATTCATTCCTGGCATTTGCAAGTGGACAATATCTGCTCCTTGAGGAGGCTGCGATACTAAGTATTTGTCTAGAATTGACAAAAGGCACAGCCTTAGTCATTAGCAAGATGATTATTTGGCAGGCTCATGTTAATTTTTATAATATTGACGGTTTGATTAATATGTTAATAATCTTAATTTCCATACTGAATTTTGTCACTTTACTTTGTCTAACATGCCTAGAGGCAGAATATTTGCACTGTAAAATCTATATAAAAATATGTCAGGAGTTCCAAACTAATGGTGACATAGGTCTGAAATCATTAAGACAAAAAAAACTGTATTAAAAAAAAAAGCACACTTACACAAAAGCCACTTTACAGAGCCAGTGTAGTAGAAAGTGGCCGTTCATGTAATTTACTCTAGGCTAAAGTCCTTTTACTCTGCCAGAGAATCAGGCCTGCTATCTTCGATACCCTCACATGTCTCTCAATTATCCTAAATTATTTTGACATCGTTATGTCCCAGTATATATATTGTTGCAGCACTCTATTTGTTCAGTACTAGATGCTCTCTAGAAATTATGCTCTTTTGAGCTGAATAGAAGAGTAACTATATAAAATTTAATGGTGTGTCTTATAAAAGCTGTTCATATAATACATTTCTGGCTTAAAAACAAGCAAGCATTTTTGGACAAGGTGAATTTCAGTGGTTGATAAAAAATGATAAATACTAGTTTAAATGTTTTAACCAAGTCAAAGTGTCTGAAGGCCATACAGGTTTTTAAAATGCAGATTTGTGCCTTCTCTCCCATTTAATAATACAACTATAGTTAATACAGTCAGATGGTACGTGAAAAGTCCCCGCTCCATCGTTCCTATGTAGTCAACAGCCAAAAGCAGATCCAGAGGGCAGTGGCAGTCTGTAATGGTCTCTTGCATCCGCTCAGGGCGAGGCAGCTTTGGGTTTCTGCACCTGAAATCTGCCAAATCCAACTAAAAGCTCCCTGTTCTGATTGCTGAGTCTGCTGGCAAGCTACTAGCTACTGCAGTGTCCTTTCTGCCTCATCCTTGTATTCCCCAAACTTTTCTGGAATTGCAGTTTTTCCTAATGCAAATTCTGCAGTAACTGGTATATTCCAAACTGGGAACCATTCCACTGAAAGATTCCTGACTGTCCTTCTTCTGGTGCTTATATTTTCCTCTCAAAGAAACATAGTTCATACCTTCCTTACTGCCAGGAATGCAAACAGGAACACAGAGCTTTTATTCTTCTCTACTGTTTGTTTTTACTCAGTGCTGAATTCYAAAGCATCTCTTTAGTAAATGGAGACTGTCTCTTTACTAATGCACTGTAATATCAAGTATATTATCATCAAGTTCTCACTCAACTCTAAGTGTTACTTAGGGATATTAATCAACTGCTGCTTTATTTTAATGGGCTAATTTGGGATTAATGAATATAAAAGGCTTCATTTACAGATCTTTGATTTGTAGCTTCCATTGTACCTTCCCTTTCATTTTGTTTTACCACAGAACTTCAGCCAGATTGTATTTCTTGTAGTGGAAAATATTAGTTGCTTCTAAATATTAGTTCCTTCTGAGTTATATGGAAATATTTCTATTTCTTTTGTCTGTTCCGTTAAGAGTATCATCACAAATGTGTCTTCCATAGCCCAGCTCACACGCAGTTACTGTGTCCAATGTCTTCTGCGAGGCATCGTAAGCTACAAGATCTAGTATTATGGCCAAGTCTTCTGTGTTGGGTGATGCTTCCTTAGTGTAGGAGGTGTCACTCTTCCTGCTTTGTGTGTGCTCTTCTTGGTGGAAGATTGTATCTCCGGCACATATCAATAGACCTTGGCCATTTCATGGTTTCCAAGTGGAACAAAAAATGCTATGACTTTGCTCCTGGAAAGAAGCATTCAGTTTGGCCCTCCTAACTGAAAAACCTGAGAGCTGCTCAGGAGCTCTCAGGACTGAGGAGGATTTACCTTACTGCGGTCTTTAACAGTGAGTGTCCTTTAGAGTAAACTGTGAGTCATCTGCTGAGTTACATTACTGTGGAAAAAAGGTTTTCAGGCCACAGTGTGGAGCGTAAGCGTGGCCTGACCCTAGGTGGTCCCCAGTGTGGATTATCCAGGCTGTCAGGCTGGAGGAGTAGCACCCACAGACAACTGCCCTCCCTGAAGTGCTGAGAGTGGTCCTTGGGAGGCTCGTGCTGCCCGGGTTTGCAGCCCTTGTCATGCTGGGTCACTTTCTCCCTCTCTTTCACCTAGGAAAGAGCTGCTGCCTGCAGCTGGGATGTGGTGACTTTATGAAAATAAATTGCAAGGGAAGCTGCTTATTAGCATTGCAGGAAGCTGGAAGGTGAAGGCAAGCAGCATTGGCAGAAGGAACTTCTAGTGAGAATGTCATGAAGAATTTCAGTCCCTAAACGAAAGTGCTTCCAGAATGCACTTTCCAGGTKGGTAGCTGTATTTAAATACTGTTGAAATGCAGCAGAAACAGAGCTGCAGACTTGCAAGCACTCAGCAAGTGTCTACAAAATATTGCACAATGCAAAAGAATGGGAGGGGGGACAGGGTGGGCCCTGGTGGACAGCAGAGCGCTGGTGGCAGTTTCCTCCTGTGATTCCCTTGGGCAACCCAGCCAGTGGCCAGCCTTGACTGACACCAAGTTGGAGRTGAGGAGCTCAATTGGTCCTTTCAGTGTGTGCTGAAAGCATGTTTGAGTGAGAGTAAAGGTTTTGCTTTGTGAATGGAAGATGGTTAGAGGTAATACCTGAGATGCAGCACAGGTTTTACCCTGCTGAAAGATTTGGGAATGATGAGTTTCTTCTGGGAAGTAGACTAGTTTCTTTTTTTTTTCTTTTTTCTCCTCCCTAGTAGTTTGGTGCTCTGAATAAGTAAGTTTTATAGTACATGTGATATTTTTGGTATTCCAAAATGCAGTACCTTTAGGGTAGATGTATAATACTTTCCGTTTTTCAGTCACAATTCAGCAGTTACCTACTAATAGAAACTCAGTTTATTTCTGGATAAGGCCTGGTGAAAAACTTGATTACAGTTGCTTCCCCAGGGGAAATTAATTGACCTTTGTATGGAAAGTCTTTGTCTTTCTTTTAAAAAAGCAAACATACTTTTCAGTAGTTTTGGTTGTGTTTTTTTTATATAGTTTTTTGTCTTAATGGTTTCAGACTTGAAATTTTCGTTACTGATTACCTAAAATACAATACTAGAAAATAACCCATTTTGAAGTTTTTGACCAAAAAAGAAACCTAACTCTTACTGAGAATGTGTTTTAATTTTTGAGATTTTCAATGGAAAGTGAGGAACAGCATTTTCTAGTCAATGTGATAAAGATGCTTCCCTTTCTGACTGTTGGAATAATAGCTTCACTTTCAGTTTGAAAGATACTGAAAGGGAAAATATGTTTACTCAAGATATCCTTTATCCCAGCAAATCAAGGTCTTATGGAGAGAACAATATTAAGTAACAGTGAGTTTATGTTCTTTTTCTGATAAAATAGCGTAGAACGTGCCTGCAAACACTAATTCAGCCATCGCGAACCAGGTGTTGGGACAGATAGCTGTTCTGAAATCGTACAACTGCACGCTGAGGGTAGCTGCCTAGCTACAGGCAGAGCTCCCGGGCCACTCCTCTCCCATGCCTCTGTGCAGATCACTAGATAGGCTCCTTCTGCAGTAGCCTTAAGCTCAGTCTTTGTTGAGGGGAGACTGAGATCATCTAGGATAGAGACAAAGGAATTTGAGGGTTTTTCCCTCCTTTTAATTGTGATATATTTCATTCATTCTGTACAGTGTGGTCTGATGAATAAATTAGAAGATATTTATAAACAACTTCTTTTCAACTGTACCTACCCTTTTTGGCTTCTTTTATTATTGGTAGCATTCATACTTGGAATAACTAGGAAACTAATTAGTTAAACATACTATTTTTGTTTGTGCCAGAGTTTGCCAAGATGGCAGTGAGATGTATACAGTATATCATAATTTAATTGCATCTCTGCAGCCATACAGAAGCAGTAGAAGAAAAGCACTATATAAACAACTACTCAGACAGTGTTTGAATGATCCAGTAATTTTGATTTATACTTTGTATTTCATGGCACTGTATTAGCAGTTAAAGTCTATGGTTAAATGTTTTCCAACACAAAATGAGTCTGAAAAAGAAGGTTGGCAATATAAGATTTAATGCTAGGAGTTTGTTTAAATCTGGAATCTAYGTGTAAATTATAGTCATGGTTGTCACTTTTAACTAACAATTCCAACCAATACAACATAGCTGGGTAATTTGTCCACTCTTTCTTTATGAGATTATAAACTGCAGTTTAATTCTTATCACTTTTTCAAAGGCAAAGAAAACTCATCTGTCAGACAAAAGTAATGTTGTGACCTAACACTTACTTCAAAATAAACTTGGCTGCCACCTAATCATTATGCGTAACACCAAGTCAAGATGCAACGCTACAGGATTTCTATATATAGCAAGAGCATACAGCAGAAAATAGTGAAGAATGCCACAACTACCAATGGGATTCTATGGTTAAAATTACTTCAAAAGAACAAATGGCCTTTGTACTTTTCTAGAACAGCTACTTATACTACTGAAACTTCGAAATTTTTGCTTTGTGTTTTCTGCACTCTTTCATACTGCCCTTAGTCCACAGCTTTCACAAAGGAAAAGAATTCCCTAACATAAAGGACAGCGTCCTACTCCAGTGTGGGTAAAAGTCAAACACTCTCTCCGGGCATTAATGGGACAATGCAGCTGCCACAGTCAAGCCTGAGCATCCTTGAAGCTTGAGCTGAAAAGCCAGGCTCTGCAGCTGGGCTGCGTAACAGCCTCGTTTGCTCTGCCCCGTGAATAGGGGAGCAATGGAAGCCCATTCTAGACTGAACAGCAAATTGCAGATGCACACCTCGAGTGCCGTGAGTCTGGTTCATTCACCACGCACTGTTTCCTTCACTCAGTCACCCCACAGGCCATGAGGTTGTTTTTTTATCACTCTTTCTCATAAAGGATTTAGTCTCCTCAGAAAATGTTAAGATTCATTACAGAAAGGCTGTTTAGAGAATATGCCAGGTGCACTCCAGCCTCCCCAGTGAAAGGAATAACGTAGACTGATCTGCCAAAATAGTTAGCTGTTTAAAGAGATATTAGTGAATTTTACTCTTTAATYTTTTCTGCTCATTAAGACCACATTTGTGAGGTGAAAATGACTTCAAGCTGGAAATAAACTGTCAGGGAAGTAAGTAGTATTGTTACTATTTTTTGGTTGTTGTTAAAAGGATGATTTCCCCAGAAGGAATCTGTGGTACAAAGCACAGTTGCTCCAAGATCAGCCCTATTGTATTGAGGGTGATTGTTCAGATGTCTTGGTAACTGGATAAAATGAATGCCTGTCTAGCAGCTGGAGGAAAGATGCAGCAGCAAGGGATTCACACTTGCTCACTCTTGGAAGCTTTCTTCTTGTTTATCATTTTTCAAGTAAAAAAAATTATACCATTTGTTAGAACTGCATATATCAGTATGATGGAAAATATGGCAACTAAGAAACTAGAACTGAGAAAATTATTAGTGCAGTTTATGATGTTAAAAGAGAAACTGTGATAACAGATTATTTAGATCTACTCCCAGAAATGCCATGGATTCATAGAGATAATAACCTGGTCTTCCTTTTTGAATAACATGGGCTATAGAATTTCATCATTTTGGAAAAAGGATTGTGGCTAAAAGAATATGGTACCAAATTTCTGGAAGAGTTATCAGTTTTGTCCATCCAAAATAAAATATCTGGCTTGTAATTATTGTGAATTCAGCCTTTAGGCACCACTTAGAAAATGCTGCTAAAGWTTCTCATTAACTTAGCTGTGGTGATGGTCTCTCTGTGCCTATGCAGGCCTCATACTCAGAACAGCATTAGCTGTGTCCTATATTAGTTTGCTTAAAAATGAGACTCTAATGCTTTTAAATTCTAAATTTAAGCTCTCAAAATGCAGTAGTAAATTACTTTCTTGAAATCAACAATGCTTGAAATATAGTCATTTTTGCCCCAGTAGAGCCCAAATGAGTTTGTAGTTGTGCACAACATCAGTGTCTCTCAAAGAAAAACCCAACTATCTTTGAAATAGAATATACCATCTGTTTAACAGGGCACAACAACGTTATTAAACAGCTTTTAGATAGAAATGGGTATGAAATAGGTATTCATTTGAAAATACAGAGGATGTCTGGATAGATATAATGTAATTGGCCATGCTGGAATTCAGCCAGGACACAAGGACATAAACCCCAATAAAAAATCAGCTATACTGCTGTGATTCTCTGTGCAAGTCTTTACCCAGCAATGTTATGAGTACTAGCCTAGTGAAGTGCTCGATCTCTCTGGTCCAGTGGTCCCCAGCCAAGCACTAATTGTCATAGAAGCCTGTAATGGYTCTGAAGAAAACTGAAGTGGCAATCATCACCAGATCAGGGTCCCTGAGGGTGTATTGGTACAGTCAACCATAAGGTCTCAAATGGAGATAGTAAGGTTTATTGTGTCCATGATCTCTGGTTAATGTTGTCGTCTCTATCACTGTTATTTCCGTGGAGATCGTAATGGTTCTTCAGGTACAGTTACAATTTCATCAGAAAGACTGTATTGATTCCAAACACCCATCCAATTAAATAAAATAAAGCATATTAATCTATTCAAGGGAATCAAATGGGCAGAGATTAATTTTACTGTCTTTTAGGTACAGGCATCCAGTTTTTCAGAGGTGTTGAGCAACCTTGAAGAGAAGAAGAGGGGTTCAGCACCTCCAGAAATGAAGCTGACTCTATTTAATTCAGATTAAAACTTATCATGAGGTCTCTTTAGATAGGAACAATTCCCCTTTATGTGAACTCAGGTGACTCAATGTGCTGCTCCTTAGAGAGGAGAATGAATACGTCAAGAAATTGTATCCTAGGCAGAATCTCAGTAGATAAGGGAAATGCTAGGTTAAGATATCTTGAACTACAACTCTCACAAGGTACTGGAGCATCTTTGGAAAGTGTCATTTATTGATGTCTTGAAATGAAAACGTTAATTCTTTTTTGTAAATTACATTTTCCATCAAAACTCACTGAGACTGAGAAATTACTTGTGACTGACAAGCTTTGTATGTGTTTCAGTTTGATGTGAATATTTTGGCCTATAGAGCTAGAGAATAGCCTAAGAATAATTACATAGACTAACACATTCTGTGGGTGACAGACTGGGAACATCTTCATTTTAAACATGAAGCTGCTTTAAGAATATTTTTTCTCCTGACTTCTGTCTCTCTTTTTTCTATAATTGAACATTTACCATCCTTTTCTTTTTTTTTTTTTTTTTTTTTTTCACTCCATGGAGTTTTCTTGATTTAGAACTGCACATACCAACAATTTTGCCAGCACAAGAAGTACTTCAGGGACTTACAGTAGAAAGTGGCCTCAGAAAATCCAAACATGCTTCTGATCTTGCATGTGCATGACTTTTAAGCCCCCACTTAACACATTACCCAGTCTCCTTAATGCAATGCCTACTGTAAACAACTGCAAAAAATACGTTGTTTTGCAGCTCAGAGTGACTTGCCAGCGACAAGGAGGAAGATGTCTAGGTCTCCGCCTTCTGCATTTGGCAATTCTGTGTCAGATACTCTAATTTCCTCTGCTTAACTGTCACTRTCGCTCACAGTATGTTTACGGTGATAGTGATGCTCTCGGATGCTCCCAAACTGCCTGCTTCCTTTACAGTGCTGTTTCTACCTGGCCAAAAAAGGCCTCTCTCTTTCCAGTAAGCCCCAGTCCTTGTAGGAGTGTGCTTGTCTCTTGCAGGTGCAGTGCAGATTCTTCACAGACTGGGCTTTACTCCTGAGTTTGCTTTGGTTGGCACAGGGCAAATCTGGAACAAGTTACTGGTGTGGTTCTAGGCGAAGTGACAAAGCAAACCCAGTTTTACACCTTTTAGGATCTAGTCTTGTAAGCTTTGTGTCTTTGAATCTGTAAATACGTATTAGTGATTACAAAACCTTTGAAAGACATCCCAAAGCTAATATTTTACATAGAAAGGATGGCAAGTGGTGGACTGAAAGGAATAAAGACCAAAATACTTAGCTTTAATGTAAGCATGGCATAGTTAATCCACTAGATTAGTGTAGCAGAAGAGAATAATGTCTAACATTAAGAGTTACTTCTTAGCTTGTCTGATTAATATTACCATGAAAGCATATGTGTTGGAAGAGACATGCTGTAATGACTTGCTGATCCGTGTTTTGCATGGTTCCATAGAAGTTGTAGACATGCACAAATTATTCAGTCAACACATTACTGGATAACAAAAAAAGCCAGAAATGGCAATTTACTCAGATGGAAGTTAGGTTTACGCACATCACACTACAGATGGCATCCTTGCAAATCAATTGGCTTGATGGCAGTTGTCCACTAGAATTAGTAGGTGGCTAGTGAGATAATAGATTGTAAAGGAAGAAGTATTCTGCAAGATTAAGTATGTAGTGTTACAGTACACAAATAGTAGATGCCTTCAGAAGAGGATGTTTCCTAACAGGGTATACGAAGCAATTTCAGCTCCAGGTGCTACTCTCAGTTAGGCAGATAAACTGTTATTACCTCTAATTAGCATGGCCATTTTCCTTGCTCGTATTTCTTTGATCCTCATGTGTTGTTTGTCTGGAGATGTTCATGATCCACCAATGAAAAAGGGTTTAATTCTGTTCGCTGTACCAGCTTCAGTGGGACTATTTCAGATAGCATTTGCTAGACATGCTAGTAAGTATTTGAAGAAAGATTACCTTCAATGTATTCTGGGAAATTCTGGAAGACTTTCAGCAGAAAATAAGGTAGGCTGAGAAATGGAAATATATTCATGAGCTAGAAATAATTAGGATAAATTCTGAAACATTTTGGTTCCCCTTCTCCACTATATTTTCAGGAAGAATATTCTGCATGATAAATTGTAAAAATGCAGCACATGCTGTGAGGCTTAAACTGCCATCTCAGATCATAAAGGGAAAGAAGGAATCCTGATATTGTTGATGGTTTAGGAGAAAGCTAAATACAGCACAGGAAGAAAAAGGCTACACCTTAAAAATTAATTGTTCAAGTACCCAGTCATTGTAGAGTAATGCACCATGAAATTATGTTATTCTCTAGGAGAATTTCCATAAAGTTTAACATTCCATGACACATTCTTTTTCTATTGAAGTTAGTTAAAAATAGTACATAAAAGTCTTCGGTACGCAGAGTCARATGTAAGCCTCACTTGAAACAAAGCAGCAGCAGTTAGGTCGTAGCTGAGAGGGGAGGGGAAGTGAGCTGRGTGCGCTGTGTCACAAGGCAGACCTCATTGCTTAAGCAGAATCCATAAAACACTGCCCGACTGATCTCGCAGAACGAGAGTGCTGAAGGAACCATTAGTCTTGGTGTATTTTCACTGTTATTCACATTGGGATAATGAGATTATTGGAATTTTTTTTTTTCCTAATGAGAAGGAGACAGAATACCTTGGTCTCTAAATGATTTAGTCACAGAGGAAAACCATTAGTCTCTACTTGATTGCTGTCAAATGGTGGAAAATTGGAACATTATACTGATATTTCTTGTGATGGGCCATATTTTTCCTGCTTGTTCAGCGTCAAATGCAATGATAGAAATATTTGTCTAAAATGCATGATTCCTCCCAAGCTTTGCAGTAAAGAAAACAGATATATGTCCAGGGTCTGTGGATGGAGACTAGCTGGGCAGATAAATGAAAAACTGCCAACCTTCTACCATATTTGTAAATGTAGAATATAAGAGGGGAAATCTATCCTTCTGGAATATTTAATCAGTAACTATGTAGTGGTGTTTATAGTGGTATTTTTGACTAATTGAATTCACAAMGATAATGACTTTCGAAGGGTATTTCCTAAATAGTGGGGTTTTTCTTTGCAAAGTGCTACACTGGGCAAGCATCTGTGTATTACATGTCTCATTTGGGTGGCAAGTACAGCCTTTTGGAGATTTGAAGGCCATTTGAATTGTATGTGAAGTGATGATTTTTCTTATAAAAAAAAAATCCTTCTGGAGTGATTTGGTAGGAACCAAGTCTTGTGGCATTCCCATGAATGAATACGAACTCTCAAGCTCTTATTGATGTATTTGTAGGATAAAGATTGAAGTGCATTACCAGCCACTTCCAGATCACAAGATACTTCCACAGAGTTGCAAAGTGACCTTTTAGTGTAAATAGTCATCTGGTATGTTAAGTAAGGACAAGCTGAAACCTTGTTTCAGGACTGACTTCCTATCCTCTATACTCTTATTGAGTGAGAATTCAGGACTAGTTCCACTSATTTTAATCTTCTATCTGAACAAAACATCCAGAAATAGGCATTATTGCTGGCAAGTCTAATCCACGTAGTACCAAAAGCTTGATTCAAGAGAACCCATCTGATAAGGGCTAAGSCATCTAGATTTTGTCCTGGCTGGTTCTTACAGAGCAGCACTCAGACAGTCTGGATTATTTCTGGACAGAGAGTGAAAGCTATTCCTGGCTGTATTGCAGCATCCTTGGGTTACATGGGAGTGTGCAGGATGATGGAAGAAGATGAAGCCGGAGGGGAGAAATTCCTCATAAACTTTTCCTCTTGAAACACCTTCGCAGAGGTTGAAAGACCTGTGCGGTGTTTCAGATAATGTCAGCTCAGCATGGGGGAGAAAGGACAAACTTTCTTTGTATTTGAAGTAGTAAGCCATCCAAAACATCTTTCAAGCGAAGAGATTTTCTTATCTAGATCTGAACAGAGCTTATGAAGCATCTGGACTTCTACAGCCAGAGCTTGTACACTTCCTTGTACTGTTTTCTAGAGAGGAGGAAATCCAGTTAAAGCTACAAGGGATTGATTAGGAGGTTGGTTTGCTTAGTGGTTTTTACGGAGTGCATTCGTATGGAAATCATTGTGACTGGCAAAACTATTAAACTCACTATGGTTTTTGTAACCACCTCACTGTTTGTGAGGCAAACTTCACTTTGGAAAGAAAATAAAATTCTGTAGATGCTTCTGTTTGGCAATACAGGAAAGAATCAGTTGTTACTCTACTTCCTCTGCGATGAATTGTTGTAAGTGCTCTTAGTGCTTCGCAGCTTTGTGTTAAAACTGTCCAGTGGCAACAAGAGTGAGAGACTGATTTTCTTTCTTTCTTCTTCTTCTTCTTCTTCTTCTTCTTCTTCTTCTTCTTCTTCTTCTTCTTCTTTTTTAAGTGGCAAAATAACTTGAGAATTGAAGATCTTGGAGTAGGGACCATATAGCACATGACACTTCAGTGAGAAAACTGGTAGGGTCAGGGAGGAAAGAAAAATATTCTGCAGATCATCATATTAATGCAGACTGGCAGTGTGTTACAAAATTCTCATTTTCACTCTTGGACTCACGAGCTCCAAATTTTCAGTAGAACTGAAAATCTAACTACTTCAGACTTCCTTATTTACCTTTGCTGCCTCTCTCCCTCCTTTCCTCTGTAGTAAATGTCCATTTTATTTATTAATGGYTGCACCCCAGTGCCCCTAAATCACCGAATTCTTGTGTCACGCAGCAACAAAGCAGAGCTGCTGGCAAAGACAATTTCCAGCTCAGGAGGACCACATGCCACAACAGCTGAATTCTAAATGAAGGGTGTTTTTTTTTTGTTTTGTTGTTTTGTTATTTCCCCCACCATCTTCCTCTGTCGTCATTATACACTAACTGTTCACCCTGGCAATGGAGTCATCACRGTGAGTTAGTGGTGAGGCTAAAACAAGCGACAGGGTTTGCTTGCAGCATCTTGGGCTGGTTCTTCATATGGCACGCCTCTTCAAAGCGTGTGTCCTGTAGCCATAGTTCACTAGCAGCTAATGGGAGTGAATTTTGCTTTAATTCACAGTTCTTTTTTCCTCTTTCATTATAGCATCATTATTGGATCTTCTGTGAGCTGTGAAGTGTCTTAGTAATAGAACTGGGGGTGCTGGGAAGAAAGMAATAATGGGGTGGGGGGAAACAGCGTGACAAAACACTTCTGGTCCATTTTGGAATTAATGATTTTTCAGACACTATCAATTACATCCCTTAACTGGGGAGCGCAGATTATAAAGAGGAATATAATTAGTGGCAAATGCTGTGAGATATATAAAGACAAATAGGGGAGTGGGATGAATGGGAGCTCATAAATTTTGTTGAGAGCCACATTTGAATGTAATCATTTATTACTGGGGGTCCCTTGAAGTGATACCGAAATGCAGGTTGTGCACTCTGGAGTAGGCAAGAGGTCACTCCCGTCACTAAATCAAGTGGAAAAGATTGTTGATTCACAAAGAAAAGTTGGTATGTTTGTGGATGTGGAAGTAAACGGACTGAGGGCAGTGTTCGCTTTTTGCTATCAAGTGGCTCTTTAGGTTTTTTGCTTGGTTCCCTATGGTGTCCTTTTGCTATTGGTATGATTAAATAGCTTTTTCCTTGAAGTCTGTAGTTTTTGCCTTTAATTAGGCGAAGTTCAGGCCCTGCATAGACGTTTGATAGCAGGCAAGGGGGGACCCACTTTAACTACAGCAGAAGTGTTAAGAGGACCTGGTACCTCTYCTACATCTCCCATCCCCAGCTCTTGCTTTCTCCCCAGCCAAGAATGCAACAGAYGAAGCGTTGTTCTTTATTTCAGGTTCCCAACTGTGTTTTCAGAGGCTTGCCTAGAAGGAATGGGAGAAGCTTATTTATTGACATTCAGCTACTGCCATTCAGACTGGCCCTGGCTTTGCTCTAAACCAAGCTTTTCACTGAACTGAAAATACTCTGTGAAATGTCCCTGGTGTCATCCAAAGGTTTGAAGACAAGTTACATCAATGTTGTTGTTGTTGTTATAATAGATATAAACTAAAAGTATTAGTGTAGTTGCAGCAGGATAGCCAAAGCTGTCTGGGAGCCTGGATAAATGCCTAGCTGTCAGTGCAGGCTCCACTGAGTTCCACCAATGTCTTCACATTTAGAGCCTCCCCTTGCCTTATAAAATATAAAAATAGTGTATCTTTGGATTTGCTTTCAGCTGTGGGTCTCAAAATATTCCCAAAATAAGGGGTATATTTTGTGCTTGCTATTTTATAGATGGAGGAGTGAAGGCACAGAGAGCTGATAGGGAATTCCATTATCTTCATGTAGATCTGGAGAAGATCTGCAAAGAGATCTGTTCCTTCTTCCTCGAGCCAGGCCATCTCTCTTTGTTATTTAGACCTTTGCTGAATGACTTGACACAGACACATCACTTCCAAATTGCTTTCCAAGCAATATACCTAAGCTATATTAATGACAAAAAAGTGACCTGTAGGCTTCTAAATATAATCCATTTTTAAATCTCCTATTTTCCCCCAAATCCTTCAGTCTAATTAGGCTCACATCAGTCACATCAGTATATTATTACAGAATGTAATCATTCCTTTCTTCTAATAACATTCATGGATAATTTTATTTCTCATTTCAGCCTCCTACTCCTGTGGTGTAATTAGTGTCTCTGGCACCTCGTGATGCTCAGAATGAGTTGCAGCTGCTAATTGCTAATTGAAAAATTAGAAACTCAGTTAGAAAAAGGATCTAATTAAAATGAAATTAGATAAAATCCCTTCAAACTAGTTTCTCCCTCTTTTCTTTTCTCCCCAGTTTTGTGATCACAAAGCCATTAGCACTTGCCAATTACATTTAATTGTTAAACACAAATACGTTTTTATTTGACATTTTGCAATAACCTTTTATTAGTGAGAGATATGTACATTTATCAGGGAAGCTGTGAGTCTCTCGCATACCCTTAATTTCAGCAAATCACCCACTGATCTTTATCTCCCTGTAGGCAGGTTGTGGCCYGTTCCCTGATAGACAGGGCGCCTCGTAGCCCTCTCTCCAGAATGTACCTGCTCCTGTCGCTGTAGTGGGTGGCATGCATTATTAGAGGAATTCTGAGCAAAACCAGACTGCCCCGTCCTGTGGAAAAACCCGTGCAAGTAATTCTTGGATGTTCTAAAAATATTGTAGCAAATGTCCAGCTGTGCTTTCAGAGATGCCCTGTGACCACCCTTGATATCAGATGCATACTGTCTGTCTTATTACCCGGCTTTTTTAAGTATGCTCGTTCTTTGGAATATGCAGGCCCCACATAACCACTGTGCTCGCAGTTCGGCAGACTGCTGGCACTGACATAATGTTGCAGCTTTAGACAGTTGTGTGTGTGACTTCCAGGCTTACTGTGAGGCTGCCTGTTTGGACGGGAGACAAGTAGGTCGAGGCGCGTACTGGGCTTCCAGCCATTTTCACAACTACTAGCTATGATCTGCATGGTGCGTGGTCATAGGAGCTGTGCAGAGGCAGCTCTCTGCTCCTGGAATTATCCATGCAAGCTCAGATTTTTTTTTTTATTATTCACAATTCTAAGTTACTAATTAAATCATCAAGACCTGGGCACTGGAAGAGAGTCCTCTCTCACTTCACATCTTTTAATCTTCCTGATATTAACTCAGGATGAAATAGGTTTCTGTCGCTGCCCTGGTGTTCTTACTTCACATTGTTGCTCACCTACRCCCGCTAGCCCTCATTGTTTGGTCTGACTCATAACCCTAACATAGAGCTTTGTTAGAGAGGGACAGGCCAACTCAAAGCCAGCACAAATGAGGAACATTAACTGTTGGAAAGAAGTGCTGTAATAAGGAGCAGTTATTGCTGTGGCAGGTGCAAAAAATAAAGATTTCACGGTAACCTACAGACAATGAGATGGCTGTGGCCGGCCCTGCTTGCAGCACAGAGCAACGTTTCATGGGCTGTAATGTCATCCAAACWCTATTCCTGCCACCGCAGAGCTGGCCTCGGTTTTGCCTCTCAGTGCCACAGTTGGGTCGTGACACAGAACCAGACAGTTGTTTGTTGTCTGCTGGCTACATAGCATCATCTTCTTGAGCAGAATGTGAATTTTTTCCCCAATATATGCAGACTTAGAGCTTTCTCTGTTGTTTAGTGCTCACTTCTATAATGATAGCCCTCTTCCTTGCCTACCTGGGAGCTGTATATAATACGTATCATAGACCTCTATTATAGGAAGAGAGAGAAATGTGTAAACTTAGTGTACTGAGAGGGAAATATCTCTCTCTGATTTGCCTCTGATGTCAACTCAGAAATGACGGTACAGCTATAAGAGTTATTAATGCTAATGGGACTATTCACACATTTATAGTTAAGAGCATACATTAATCTTGCTATGGTTGGATCTAAGTGATGAGCATAGGATAAGAAAAGATTTGTAAGCAGAGGCAATATCTTTTATTAGACTAGTGAATGGTTAGAGAAGACAAGGAAGGTCTTCAACACACAAGCAGCCCTTTGCAGCATACAGAGGTGCTCAGCGTTGGTTATAGTTGTGTTGGAAACTTGCTGGAAACTAAAACCTCAGTATTTTAATTCTGCTGGTACAGAAGTCAGTACATAGGATGAGTGAAGAGGTAGTACTTCAAGTTCTACTTGAACTTCATGTTAGGTATGATTTCATGTTCTATTCAAAACCATTGTGGTTTTATGTGTGGACCAAAACCAGCTACCTAAAACTGACTCTTCCAAAACTTCAAGCCTGAATCCAGCACAGTCTCCTTCAGCCCAAACTAACCAAAATAATGAAGAAATGTAGCCTTCTGATGGCTGTTGTTCTGGTAGAATGAAGATACTTTTCCCATTGTTTCTGTGCACGAGATGAAAATCGTATTTTCTGTGAACTATGCAGAATTACTCTTCTGCCTTTTTCTTTACACTCCTGTAGGGTTATATTAATCTTTTGCAGAAATCTGAGCCCTAAAGACTTTGTGTCAGATGGATGTCATCCAGGATGAGTGGCCAGCTGAGGCTTTTGGCTGCTTGTTAGCTGACTACACCTTTGAATTCTGACTTTGAGCTAGTATTAACTGGTTTCACCTGCACTTCTGTTTTCCCCTTGTTTCATGCTTTCTCATCATTCTGTTTCTTTCTCCCTGATTTTAAGATTATGAACTCCTGTTGTGGTTTTTGAGTTTTCCAGCTGCACTCAGGTGGAACATACGTGCTCTGTTGCTAGGTTTATGTCCTTACTCTAATGAGTCCCTGGCCATTTTAACAAATGGCTCAGAAAACGTAATGGAGATCCAGAAATCAGGAAGTTAAGAATGAAGAAGGTAGAAATCATTAACTAAAGGAACATATAAAGATGCTGTGCTAATATTCACTGTGTTAAATACTTCATAGAAGTTGGTTGTAAAGATCACAATAAAAAAGAAGAGTTAATTTAGTGCAGAATAGGATTAGTGCTGGTAAATCTTTTTTGCTGTGGGCTAGTAAACTTCTTGTAGATAGATGCTTTAACACTCTCATCTGGGAATCCTGCCCTTGACATAATTAATGCACATACATGGTTGTCTTCTCTGCCAGTGTTTTCCATCTGTCACTGCGGAAGAGCGCTTGCTCGCAAATAGAAATGGGCTGGGGGAATAACAAGGTATTCTCACTTCAAAAAGAAATGGAAGAGATTTTTGGAGCACCAAGCTGAACTGGGAAGCCTGACAAGATAATTTGCATTTTTCCTTTCTCTCCTTCTACACTGGTCATTTCCCTGAAACTTAATACTAAACCAGTTTGTGGCCAACAGATATTTTCAGCTGAATCAGATTGTTTGATGATACTGAGTGTTTAAAGATTGTATCTTGTATAATGTATACGTACTTTAGTGAGGCAGTAAGAAGTAGCAGATTGACAATACTAGACATTAGAGAGCAAATTAGTGGTCTAAACAGGTCAGAAATAACATATTTTTATACCAGGAGGGAATTTTGCTCTCGTTTGATACTGTGAGTTCATATGCCTTGTCAGTGCACACCCTTCCTGATCTGTACGACCTGTAGGAATTTTTAGGAAATTCATTCTTCTAAGTCCTTGGGTATTACAAACGAGGAGATCAAAATAACAAATTTTATTAGTGTGCTGCTTAAGGCACAAATTTCTGTCCTGCAGCTCTGGATGGAGATTCTCCAAGCTGAACTGAGCTTGATCACCTGATATGTGTCACATGATAAGGAATTCACCCAAGAGCCTTTCATGTTTTCTCTGCTGAAGAATAAACACTAGGTGGAAGACTGATATCTGAACAAATATTTTTATAAAGTCAACAAGGAAACACCACATATTTTGTCACTAACACAAAGGTATCATGTAAGCTGATGTGCATTACCTAGAAAAGTAACTAATGGGAGCCCAGAATGCTACTATCCATGTTTGCACTGTTATCTTAACAGTGCAAAAATGTAAATGTATAGTATGCTGATTTGATGGACAGTTTCTTTCTTGATTCGTGTCACTCAAGAGGTTTTCACTCTCCACTATTCTTGCAGCTAAGACAAAGAACAAAAATAACTACTACATACATACAGACATTTTGATGTGAGAGGCACTGTCTGCAGGCAGTATCTCTCAAGGAAAAGGAGGGTGGGAAGGGTACAGATTTCAAACGAGTGTGGCCCTAAGCTACTTTATACTAGTGATCCTCAGTCTCARTGCAGTAGGTCATTCTGCTAATTACAGACCTTGTCTCCTATGTCTGTTAGACTTAACAGAGAAAGGAGCAACACTTCGGCAGTGTGCTTCCCAAGGCCTTTTGAATTTCTTTTCTAAACATGGCAAACGGAAGATGGATTTTTTGTGTCCTCAAGAAACTTAGAGCTGTTTCAAGGTTACAAAGGATGAGAAGCTGATGCCATGCCTGAATAATATCTGGATTTTGGTTGCTTCTTGCATGTGGCTCTCATTTTACAACAGATATTTTATGTATCTTGTAGTGTTTTACTACTTACTATCTAAACTGATTATTATATATTAATATTTTATTTATTTTTACTGATCTGCTCTTTTTCCAAAGGTGTGAAATAAATAACTTTCCAATCACCACTTCCAAAATATACAGGTGGTACTAACAGTTATGTAGGCTTAGATATATATGATCATATGGAGATCACTACTTTTCTTATCAATCCTATGATGTACTTGCTGCATATTTTGTATTCATCAAAAGGTGTTTACTTGGGTTTTGGCCCAAAATTTAGAGTAAAAATTGCTCCTCTGTGATCAGTGGAAATCTTCTAATTGACTTCAGTGGAGCCAAAGCTTGTAGCAAAAAGAAAACAAGATAGGTAAAGTGTACCCGAACTAGAGATGAAAATAAGAAAAATAAAGGGAGGTAAAAAGAAGAAAGTTTTGTTTTGTTTGTTTGGTTTTTTTTTCTTACAGCTAGTAGATTTTTTTTCTATGTGAAGGTTTACCTGCCTGAACAATCACCAAGCACAGTTAAGCATCAAACGATTTGCAGACAAAAAGCTTTGCAGGTTAGCTGATTCCTGGCTTTTGAAGAAAATAATATGCCATACCAAATATTTGTAGACTTCTGTGATCTATATTAGTCATCTGTTCTGATCATCCAGAACAAAGTAAGCAAAGTAATCCATTACAGGAAAAAGTATGCAAACAATGGAATTTCTCATTACTATTTTAAAATATAATACATCTATAGATATATTCTACTGATTTTTATATAAATATATATGCATATATATAAAAACATATATAGAACGTTGTTGTCACATTTAATTTGCCATGCACTGGAAGTCTGTGATGGTGAATGGCAGTAAAAAGAAAGGGGCAAGAAAGGTTGAAGAGATGTATATAATCATGCTGAAAAAGACTTTTCTTGAGCCTGGGGGCTTCTGTGATAGGATCAACAAACGGAACGTGATTGTGTATGGAGAGAGAATGGAATGAGAAGGGAAGAACATGATTAAAAAGGACAGCTCTTTTGTTAGAGGTTACCAATCCACTGGAAACGAAAGATTAGTCAGAATAAAGGTGCCTAGAAGGACTGGATATATGAGCGTTGCCGTCAACCCCACGCACATCCACTGTTCTTTTCAKTTACTTTTTGAATTTATTATTCAAGTATTTCCAATAGACTTTCATGGATGAGAATGATGCATTTTTGAGTAAATAACTATATATCCTGGAAACTGATGTGCATTATGTCCCGTGCTTTCGTACTATGTGAGCTTGTGCACACATGTGCTGAGTCTCAAGAAGCTGTGGGTGCTGTAAGTATTATATAGATACTGATTCCTAAACATTTAGATCTTGAGTAAACGCCTCTATGTATACTAATAGATGCACAACACCAATTCTTTCTTGATAAGACATGGTCAATTCAAGCCATATTCTTCCGCTATTATTTACTAGAAGAAAGACTGTCTCTACTATTTGCATATATAGACATATAGTTACTATATAAACTGACTGTGTCATTAATAATTCTGAAATCTAATAAGCACTTCCCAACAGTTCCTTTATTGTAGGGGAATCTCTGTATGTACAAACATTTAATTACAGACTGCTTGAAGGCATCTTGACTTTCCTGGGTACTGTATTCTTACATCCTGGAAAAAGAATCATCACTGATATTTTATTATACTCAAAAACACAAGCCAGAGGCTGTATACCAGCCTCAGTAAGGAAAACAAGTAGTAATGCTCTCAGCAAAACAGGAGAACTGTGTAGAATTGGCAAAATGAATTTGCAGGCCTAATGCAGGAAGTCAGAGTGATGAAGTCAGATGTCCTCAAAATAGGTACAAATTGCAAAATTAGTAATGAAACTCATGCTCAAACGGTCTGGAGGACACCAACCAACCTACATTACTCTAGGAGTGCCAAATGAGCTGCTAAGGAGGTCAGGCTGCTCGGTGGCAGTTACTTGTTATTGTGTGTCTCAACTTGATTCTCCGGGTGTGGAAATATTTCCTAAGTTCAAATGAATTTTAAACTTCTGATTTTGCCCTTAGGCTTGTACTATGTGAGAGCTGAAATTGTGACGATGCCAGGATAGGGCTGCACATGCCGTGGGTTTGCAATCTTGAYGTGCTACTTGTCCACTAGGAAATACAGCCCTGAAACGAGTCAGTATCTCTGGAAGCACTTGGACCTTTGCTCTGTGAGCAGTTCAACCCAAATCCAATGTCTGGAAACTTTAGAGGCCTTGTGTGCGTTGGGAGCCTGTAGAACACAGGAGAGCAAAAAGAGACCAAGAGAAATACAGTAGGCATTAGGAGGGAACAGGAGGGGCTGAGGTGGGGGACAGATGGCAGTTTGAAGGCCATGGTGTCAAAAGCCGTAATAGAATAGAAAAAGCATTATTTTACGTTGACTGAAACTGGTAGTTCTGTGTGTAAAATTGTGACATGGTGTCTTGAAACAAACAGGTCTGAATGTGTCTGATAAGGTTGAAAAAGACGTGATCCTAGGATTAGTATTTAAATGAGTCTCTCTTTGTCAAACCAATTCCCGCAGCTAAGGAAAACGAACACAGAGCTGGTTTCTGTCACCTTTATTGCTGGACTAGAATATTTAATGAAAATTTCAGTAAAAATAAGTGAGTCTTACGCAGTTATACACATTAGTACATAAACCAATGCACTTCGGGGTTTCACCAGGTGGAGTGTTTATGGGGGAGCATGTTTTGGAACCCACTTYTAGTGGCAGCCTGTGAAATCTGATAGCTAAAGGGGGCATTGAAGAAAGGGAGCGCAGGGTGCAGCGCTGTGAAGCACTGGATCAGGGCTCAAGATGCTGCATCCGCTCATCTCGGCRGGACTCGGGCACAGCGGCCCTAGGGAAAGGCTGCGCGAGGAGACTCAGCTGTGCTTGGAGAGCTGTACCCGGGATGCTCGGGTGCCAGCAGGGCAAAGCTGGGCTCTGAGAGAAAATACAGCCACTGTGGACAAGTTGAGCCCAGAGCTGATGTGGCAATGTAGATGCAGCCAAAGAGTCTGGCTTTGACTTAGAAGGTTTAAACATTGCCTGAAATCTGCTTCCCCAACTGGAAAAGAGGTGAAAAACCTCTTTTTTCCAGCCTTTATTTTAGCAGATTTAACTGATAGGAGTTTGATAATTGCATGGGGAGTTGTAATGCTAAKCTGGTGGGGGAAGCAAAATGCCGTTATTAAATGGCAGCAATAACTCCAGACTAACCCTAAATGATCCTCTATCCTTTTTTATCTTCCTCTTTCTGCAAAATAACTTTCTCTTTTCCTTGCCTCATTCCCACCAGCTCTTCTTTCATTACTCCTGCCTCAGCAAAGGCTGATGTGATCTTGCTGGAGTTTTCAGCTCTGCAGCAGTCGGCAGTTTTTGAGGCACTGACAATATTTAACATCACAAGAGAAACTCTGCTATCTGATCTACAGCCAGTTGTCAGTGGCAAAACAGATACGTTTTTCAGGGAAAGTATGTATGTACCAGTAAGCAAGCAGTTAAAAATTAATATTTTTGGCAAAGAACCAAGCAGTCATGCAGGTGTATATATATATCTTTTTCTATTTAAGCTGTGTATTGGGAATTGTGCTTCTTCTGACTATTAAGCTCAGCCAAAATGACAATAGAAGAGTAAATGTACCAACAAATTGTTATCTCAGCAAGGGTGCCACAAGGTGACGTTTTCRCAGGGGTAACAGTTTTGATATAATAAGATTTTTTTTAAGGTTATGACAACCAAAGACTAGTTATTAAGGTTCATATGTAAACAAGGCATGTGAAGTGTTCCACTCAGAGCAGATTTTTAAAGTGGCCAGAGAAATCCTATTTATAGATTTGATGGTGATTTTCCGTAAAGTAAAGCCATAATTGGAAAACACTGGCTCCCAAGGTCCTTAAGGAAAAAGGATTAACATTGATTTTTCAGTGTTTTGACTTTTTCCACAAGTGGTAGGTTTCCTTAGCAATATCTTTCTATCTCAAAGAAAGTGTTTATTTAAGCTGGTCAAGATCAGCAGTTCTCTGAATGAATAATTGATATGAATAGCTAATAAAATAATGGAGTACATCACAGGAATGCAACCAACTTCCAGCATCTGTTTTTTTTTTTTTTTTCCTAAATTGCTGATGAAAAACAGTACAGAAAGTAATGACTTTACTGACAGCATAAGTTCCAAATGGATATAGTTCATCTGGTCTTTTAATATTAATACCTAAAGCTTTTTTCACATGAGGATTCATAAACATTTTAGAAATATTTGGTAACTTAATTTCACACTGCRTCATGGTAGAAATTCCGAAGGATCGTTTCAACAGTCCTCAAAATACAGCCTATCTTCAGAACCATTAAGGATGTAGAACARTTCTGTACTACTGTAAAGCAGGAAGTGAAGATATCACCATGTTCAAGTGAATTGCAGATGGAAGTAAGGTAAATAATCACAATTACTCTCACTAAGGTCGTTGATTTGTGTTGAGTGTGGCTAGCTGCACCTTTGATRTACAGTTCACAGTACTCGTTCAAGTCACGCCTTTCTGTCCAGGCATTCCTTTTTTATTTTGGCTTTTCCTTATCTAAAGCTTGAATTTCACTTCTCATAGTGTTACTTTAACATTAATTTATAGAGATGTATTTGTTTCCTATTGCTACACCTACAGAAATGCTCTATTGGTCTACAGGGAGAGTTACAGAATTTCCTCCGTAAGGTTGTTCTTGTCCCTTACTCCAAAGCCATTAAGTAAGCAGTATTATTTGAGCCCACTGTACAGAATCAAACCATAGGTGGAGTCTACTTTGATGATACAGTAAGGGTTTGCAGTTGAAAGATTAGGAGTATTTTTCAAAGCACACCACATGAATTCTAAGATTCTAGCCTGGCTTCCAGSTTTAACATAAAGATACAAATTTATCCTCGTTTTCTTTAGGGTAGCTCAAAACTTTTAGCTTTAATAAACACAGAAACAGTGTTTTTGTGTCTTTGGGCATTTAACATTGGATTGGGTAGCTCTGCTCAAGCGAGTGTGCCTTAAATATTGTACTAGCCAAGACATAAATTGCAAAAACATAGTATTTTGTTTATAGTGACCAGTGTCCATCACATCCTTTGATGTTTTCAGGCTAGCTAGAGAGCTGAAATAATGTTTTGTTGTTATATTTTATGAAGCATGTTGGTTAATAACACAGGATCACAGTGAAAAAAGAGTTCAGGCAAAGTCTCAGAATAAGGGCAGATGTGTAAGGAAACTGTATGGGAGRGGTTGCTGGAGAAAGCGGCCACAAGAGCAGTATAGGGAAAGTTATTTGAATGGTCAAAGTTCTCAGTTTTGATCATTTAGGCAGCTGTTCCTCTTCACTGGAAGCTGGCTGCTTCTATTTCAGTACATTTTAATAAATTGTAATTGGACAAATCTGATTGAACTGTGAAGTTAGCCCTTCTTTGAGCAGGCAGTTGGACTCGAGGTCCTGAGGACCCTTGCAACCTAATTTTTCTATGATTCCATGAAACATGACTGGAGAACAAAAGGAGAAAGGACAGGGGCAAAGAGCTTAATTCAATTTATTTATTTTTATTTATTTAATTAATTTAAACACGCAGACTAATATTTAGTTAATCACTGTTGCACTATTTATACCGCTTTACTAATTCTGAGCCAGATCTGGACACCTTCAGTGGTAACGAATCACTCCTTACAGCCCTGCTAGTCCTTCCCACTCTAGTACAGTGCGGTTGGATGTCAGAAAGGGCAGCACAGTCTGGTCTTGCTCCAAAGCCTGATGAAAGGCAATAATAGGCTTTCAAGGATTTCAGTAGGCTTTGAATGAAGATTATGTAAGCTGTTCTCGCTGATCAGCACACACAGAATTTGTATTAAACCGCTAAGCTATCATGATTTCAACTGTATAAGAAGTCATGAAAGCTTGTTGCAGACAGCCGTTATCTAGCACCTTGTGTCAACCCTAGACCCATTGCAAAGCTTTCCATAAAGTGTTAGCTAGGCATACACATTGAAATAGTGCTGCTAAAGAATTTATCTTGTTTTTCCACAAGTTTGGAATGTGAATATTTGTTTGAGACAGTGGGTTGCGTGCAAGTAGTCTTTYGTCTTAAATACTGCCACATAACGTTTTCTGTGGCTTCTCGAACACCCACGTTTTCTGGTCGTGCAAGGTGATGCACCCAGTGCTCTCCTGCACCCCATCCTCTTGCACGTGGGTGCATCTCTGCCTTGGAGACGGGGCAAGGACCTAGCTACGTTCCTCTTGTTTTGATGCAGGTCTCAGGGTTATGTTGACAAATCTGCTGTTTATGTCCCTAAGGATGTTACTTACTGATTTTAACACATTGACCAAGAGAGGATATGATGACTAACTACAAGCAGTTTGAAGTCAAATGGTTATTTAGTACAGACTAGGTATTTTTTCAGTGCAACAYGAATTAAAACACTTCAAAAAGCCTCAGGTGTCTCTCTTCCTTCATCTCTGGGCATCTGCTACAGAGTGTCTGAAAGCAGCACGCGCATTAGAAAGACTGAACGTTAATGTCTTATTGAAATGGCAAACTCYGTCTGTGTGAACTGAAACCTTTATACCTCATTCTCGGTTTCATCCRGCAGGTCTCTAAAACTTTTCTGCATGTGGTAAATAAAGCTGCCTTTGTTTACGCTCTACGTGATCTGTTGCTGTCAGGCTGTTGCTTGCTGGAATCCTGAAGTTGGGATAACTGTAACTGTGCTGGTTAGGCTGAGGGAGCTGCAGAGCCAAGTACAGAGAGTTTCTACACACATCTTTCTGTCTCACATGCGTTTCTGCTTGTTGGAGTTATAGGCTGGAGAATGCAGAGCCCACGTGGCTCTGGGCTGCAGAACGATCAGCACTGTTCCACGACCCCTGCCGTTCTCTAACAGGTTTAGGACAAGAAATTAAGACAACCCCTTGAGAAAACCACACATTACTGTGCCTCTTGTAATTTCTTTTGGTGATCCATTGTGGTTTCTCTTTTACATGTTACTATTTTGTTGCAGAAAACTAGAATGTGAGGGATAAAATTGCTCCTGATTCCAGTTTAAGAAGCGCTGTATTGGTTTCTAGTTGCTGTGAATTTACGCTGTGTTAGATTCTAGTTGYTGCTGAGAAGGTAAAAGCGGCCCTCTGTTGTCTGCCTTTCCATGATACGGAAAGCGAGTTCCAAGTTGCATGGAATTTCACAGCTATGAGTACAGGTTCTTTTTCGGCATGCTCAGAGCTTTTGTACCTGGAGGGTGGTTGAAGCAAAAGGTGAAAGAAGGAGCCTCTCTCTGAGTCAGCAAAAGGAGCTGTCAGGCAGATTCTGCGTCACAGTGCAGAGGCAACTAATTCAACCCGACAAATACAGAGTCTTGAGATACTCTGCAGCATGATGGACTTCGGAAATGTTCAGAGAGAGAGAGAGGCATATAAGCTTTTGAGAAAGCCATGAATGTTAGYGAAAATCAAAGAGGATGGTGGAAACATTTCTGAAAGAGAAATTAATAAATGTTGGGGTACCTTTTCCTTGGGAACTTCATTCTCCTTTATTCGCATATATTCTTACAGACATAATCTAGTGAGATAGATTTTAGCTACTATARTTCATAATAACTCCCTCACACCTCTGTCTATGGAGGATGAAATCTCTGATGTATTTGCTGTAAATTCCTTAAGGGGTGGTTCAGAGGGCCCCATCTTTGAGATACRGGATGGTGTGGTGTGTGGGTTTGTTTTGTTTTGTTCTTTGTTTTGTTTTTAAGGTGTTTTGAGCACCCATAAAAACCTTGCTTACAGCTGTAGATATTTAGTATTTTAAGCAGAATTTTGAAATCTGCTGTCTGCTTAAGCTGGCTAGGTGCAGGGACTGTCAATTAATAGGCAAGAGGAATGGAGATGTTATGCTAAGGCCAGTAACATCCATACTTTTAAAAAGAGGCTGATATGCAAAGGTTATTCTGTTCTATCTAGGTTCTATTTATGCTTTTTTTTTTTCTGTGCCTATTCCTAAAAGATGAACTTTTTTCCTTGAAACATATCATACTAGTTTCAGTTAGAGTGACATTTTTATTAATTATTGGCAAACTCCACCACACAGAACTGAATAGAGGAAAACAAAACCTGGAAGCAGGGAGAAATCCTACAAAGAGAAACAAAGCTCTAAACTCCTGACAGAGGTGCGTGTGGTGGCAGCTAGGGCTGGGTCCTATCTGCAAAGCCAGCACGAAGCCCTGCCCCGAAATCTGTGACTGCAGAATGACAAGTGGGTGCAGAGCGAACGATCGGGAGAGACAGGTTCTGCCTCATAGGGAATACACAGGGAAAAAGGACAGAGTGAGAAATGCAAGAGGAAAGTGCAAAATTCTGAAAATTTCAGCACTTCAGATATTTAGAAAACCTGTCCCTGATTATCAAATACGAACAATTAGATATGATGATCTTTCACTATTTAGGAGTTGGAATGGGTTTTGCTTCTTCTCTCCCGCTTAAATCTATATCAACTTCATGTGAGGATGATTGGAAGTTTGGATCTTGACTGAAAATTTCCAACCCTTYCTACCTTTGTTCAAAGACCAAAGCTACAGGTCTCTTGAGTTTTAAATACATGTTGYGCATCTGAGAGCTGGACAGTGACCTTTTGGCCTGTTAGAGACTCAGTGGATGTATATGTAGATGTCTGTGCCTACAGCACTGCAAAGAACTCTTATACTCATGAGTAAATAAATAATAGCAGAGTCATATGGGAGAACTCATAGCACATCTCTTGCTTGATGTTCAAGAAAAAAAWTAAAATATCAGAAGATAAAGACTGCAAGGGACCCCTGCAGGGAAAGCCTCTTTGTCTAATGACCTTTCTAGTTCTATGATAGCAAATACAATAGCCAAGCCTCATAAATCATAGTTCAGGAAAACATCCAGAGGGCAGGCTTTGACACTGTTTGCATATTCAAATGTCACCCCAGTCATGAAAGAAAGACAAAATGTTTTTTTTCTCTCAAAAATGTCAGCACAGGCTGGATTAGAAAAGATAATTCAGAAGTATTTCCAGAGAATAATTACCACTGTCACCTACCTGCAATGTAGTTAATGAATGGGAAGAGGATTTTTTATTAGAAAAAAAATTATGATTATTAGAGTAATTAATCAGCTGCACGATGACAGCTTCCCTAAGAAAATAATCTCCAAAGGCCAAGTAGGTACAGTAGGGCATTTTGTTGATAAAGCACCAGAAGCTCAAAACACTCTCGTACCATTAGTTATGGAAGTGCTTATATGGGTGGAATTACATTATGTTCTAAGTACCTATGGATCTATTGCAGTGTGTGAGCTAAAAGATTCATTATCTCATTGGTTAAATGTAAGGAAATTTCATAACCTTCTGGTATCCCCCAAATAAATAATACTTTATTTTCTCCATCCTCTTTGTCTTATCTATATAAGCCTCAGCCCAGGAAAGCAATTAAGTCTCTATTGATGTCTCTAGGTCTGTGCACATTGGTTGGGTTTCCCCATTAGCACAAAGGGATTTTTCTGTGATGAGAAAGAAAACATGAAGGCCATACCCATGGCCCCTTCAGTCTGCAAGCCCAGGTAAATAGAAACGCAGCCATGGGGACAGCCAGGCTTTTGCCAGCTGAATGAAAGCCTCCGGAGGCCTGGCCTCGGCTGGAGGTCGGCCCGTGCCGCAGACACCGCGGCAGAGCCGCTCAGTGGCTCCTTGCCCGGGCAAGGTGAGAGCACGAGTGGGTTGCGTGTGCCGGTGTGGTCTAGCCATGCTGCCCTTCTGCTGTGTTCCCGGATCTACCCAGGGGGATTTAATCATCAGATCAGGAGAAACGCTGATTATCTCAGTCTTTCAGTTCTTGTCAGGATTATTTTAAGCGTCGCCAGTGTTGCTGTGCACTCAAATGCAGTAGAAAGATCTTTTGGTTTTGTAGTGAAAGTTTGAGGCTACAAGCTTTCCATCATAATCATCTTAATTCACCCACTTGGGACTTCCAAAGTGCCTGCGAAGGAGCAGCACCGCATCCCAGAACAGCACAGGTCATGCAAGCAGTAAATTCACTGCAAGTTCTATATAATCATTACTTTGAAAAATTTAGATCTGAAACTTAATACCTTTCTCCTGTGATAGCCTATTCCAGCCCAGAAAATGGTAATTTCCAAGCTTAAAGAGGGCCTGAGCCCGTCCTTCTTGGCTTCTCAATTTGAACTATGAAGGCCTCAACAACAGAACCAACAACAAACAAAGAAAAAGACAGATGAATTTGGCAAAACTGCTGCAGTTCTGCAATACAGCAGAGGCAAATTGTAGCTCTCAGCTGTTTGCGCTCAGACTCCAGTTACAGAAGCTGAGCTCAAATACAGCAGTTCCCCCAAGGTCCTGTCTCTCACAAGGACATRCACAGCAGAGACAGTCCCCAGAGTCTTTTTCTCCCTCCTTTCCCTCTTCCTGCAGAAGCTTTGTCCCAAAGCAGGGAGCCAGAGGAGACTTTTTTCCCCTTGGGGCTGCATGGAAAATAGAAAGGGGCCCTAAAGCTAGGAATTGACTTGAATCTTCTGGGCAGGATGTGCAGTGCTTAGAGATTTTGCTTTTTGCATCAGTGTCTGAAGTAAATGCATGAAGTGAAGGTGACATGCAGAGTTTGGTTGAGTACTTTGTATTTTTGCRTTATCCCTCCCTTCCTGTGAATACAATTTCTGCATGGAATGGTTTTAATCTTCAGAGTCTCATTTACCCCCAGGTCACCCCATTCCGAGAATGATCAGCCGCTTCCCCTGAGACACGGTTGCTGATTTTCTTGATCTATTGTCTGTCACATCTCTTCCCCCGCTCTCACCCTCRTTCTGCTCCTCCCCGGTGCGGAGCTCGGGGCCTGCTCCCAATTACCGGCGCTGTCGGTGGGCGCCTCGAGCAGCCATGGCTGCCCTTGGAGCAACGCGGCTCAGTCCCTGCAGACAGCAAAGCTCTGGAGTTCCTGACAGGATATGCAGTTATGTGGCTAAAGATATTATAAGGGGCATAGTATGCAGTCACCAGATAAAATTCAGTGCAAGACTCGCTTAAATTCCTTTTTACCCTGTGGCAACATCACTTCATTTCAAGATCATCAGGTTCTCCTGCTTGTTGGAGTAATAAGAATTTCTCAAGGACGAGAATGATGCAAGGCCTCCTGCTGACCCTCTCAGCACAGGTGAATTTCACATGCTGAAAGGAGTATTTGCTTCCTTTTGACCTCAGCTATTCTTCACTTTCTCTTTTCTGTCCTAATGTAAGTGGTACCTTCTGCATGTAGTTGAAAGCCAAGTGAAAGAAAAGCACCCACAACTCCAGGTATGCTAATGCCGTTCCAGGGCTCTGCTCAGATCATGTGTATTTCTTCTGACTAAAACAAGTGCATGTTCACAGCAGACTAACTATTGCAGAGGATAATGCAGGAACAAATGCCAAAGGCAACAGCTCAGAGATGTATTATTTACATATTTATTAGAAATTCAGTACTGCTTGTGAGAGCAAGCCACTTCTGACTTCAATTCCAGTAAGTAAACAAACCAATAGACAAATAAGAGAAAAGGGAAACATACACTAATGCAGTTTACACAGGCTAATACAGTAAAACAGAATATTCTGAACATGAAACTATTTTGCAAGCTATGAGAAAAATCCCACCTTTGTAATTCTTCTTCTTGGTTAAGCACTGAAAAGGTAATACTTGCAAAATAATTTAATTGTATGTAGTATCAATCAGTACAGGCTACAGAATTAATAGAAATAATATGATTAATCCTTGTTTATTTAAATTGCRTTATAGTTAAGTCTAAACTGCCCTCCAGCAATTAGCATCTGCCATATCTGAACTTTTGTTAGCCCTTCTTTTTTTCCTTAAGCTATCTAGACAAGAAAAGAAGTGCCAAAACTTGTTAGCTACGTTCAAGAATTTTATAGAAAACCCAAGTAGACTGCACTCTTGCTGCAAGTATGGCTGCCCATGAGCAACCTACTGGCTGTGGCAGGAATGACAAACCTGTGCTTAAGTCCTGCACAGAGACTGAGTAGAATTCCCAGGTCTGTTGTAGCCTCTGGAAGCTCCACAGACTGTAAACCTTGGAGAKCTAGGGGGTGGAAGAATTTTAAAGAACTGAAATAGCTCTCAGATGTCTGGTTGCATGAACAACCCCTTTAATTCACGAAAGAAGCAAACTGATGTGTCCTATCCYGACGGCTCTGCCTGTGGGTGCAAGCAAAAGATCTCTTGGGGAGCATGGGTGCAGCCCTACAGGAGAAATTTCTGCTTTCATGAGCCTGACGCAGACTATGAGCCGCTCAGCTGCCTGCACCTTGCTCAGAGTCCTGGTGTCAGTCTCAGGGCCATGCAGAAAAGAGGAGGATCTCCAGCTGGTGATTTGACCCGTTACTAGGAAGGTGAATGGCTTGTCTGACACTGGCTTGATAATTTCAGTGATGCTTGGGCTAAAAGATATCTCTGCCACTTTTGAAAATGGAATTAAGTTGCTCTGCTTTGGTAATGCTGAGCATAGTTACCTCTAACAGCCTTTACTCTATACTCCATATCAACAGTTTTGACCTGTAGATAGAGATTTTTTTATTGTAGACACATAGATCCTTTCTTGAAAAAAAGACCTCTTTTTGCTCATTCTTGTTCTTTTTCAACACTAAGCAATTTCAAGGAAAATAGCCACAATTGTCTAAAATTTAGGATTTTGAGAAATCTCAAATGAAGATCAAAACTTGGAAATTAAAGATTTTTTTTCATTTAGGTTGTTAAATTTTTCCCTTGATAACTTCAGTGTTTTAGCTTTTATTTCAGTTTGATTTTGTCCATTCTTGAATGTGAGAAAAAGCAAACCCATTTCCTGACCCATAACCTATTCAAGCAACACAGTTCATATCTCATATCTCTCATTGAGAAGAACACCAGGTGCTCACAGAAATTCAGGACATAATAAAAAGATCTATAGACTTTCAGTTTCTTTTCCAAATGCTTATTTGAATTATTTCCAGGTAGATAGAGGTTATAAAAATGATCACAAAGAGGAACAAAGGGTTTGTAAAGGTTATAATAAATGTAAAAATGTTTGGAACTGTTAGCAGTACTGAAACCCCATTATTTAAATTCATCAAATGTCACTTTGAAATAAGTTTTCAGAAACAGTCTTTGTAAGTATTCTTTTCTAAAGGCAACTCATGAGTAATTGTCAAACAAAGAACACCCCAGGCCATAGCCCCTACTAAATGTCAAGCCTTCTAGACTAATAATGCCCTGCAGCATTTGAAAATAGAAAGTGTAATGCAATAATAATACGTAATTCTCACCAGTATGGAAAYCCATAGCACTGTTCCTTAAACAGGAGTGTGCAGAGTGGATGCTTTACAATAAGGACATCAGAGTTTCCAGAGAAAAAGCTCCCAAGGTTTTCTTCTAGCAGTCTGATCTGGTCAGCAGAAGTCACTGAAGCTGATTTAAAAGAGGCACTCAGTGTCAGTACAGATTCCTGTTGGGATTCCAGCTAACAACGTTTTGGTATTGGGGAAAAATGATTAACAGATGTGTCTTCCCATATCCCAATGTATTTCTTTTGAATTGCAAAGTGGCCTCCTGCTTATTTGAAGTACAATATGTCTAACCTTCCAGGCACAGCTTATTGCTAATTTCTTATGCCATTATGAATCTATGATTTATTTAACAAATTTCCACACAGCAAATAAAACAACATTTGTTCTACCTGGAGGGTAGTTTCCAAATATCACAGTACAGCCAGGCATGGCTGCAACAGTTGGCACAAGAATTGTGGTAAAAATGATGAGATGAGTGGCTCACTTCGAGTAGGAAAAAGTGAAAGCACATGAGTAACCCAACAAAATAAAGTGCTGCATCTTTAGCTACAATTCTCTTGACAGATATAATAATCATGAATTTCTAGTGTATTTTTATCATTTACATATATTGACTTGGTGTGTAATACCAAGTATTTTCTGTTCCAAAATACTTACAAAAACACTAATGGCTCAACACCAAGAGAAGGGAGAACAGTTTCGAATCAAACAAACAAATGACTTTGAACTTCCACCTAAGCTTCAAATTAAAAGAAATTATAACTGCGCTTTTTCCACCTGAATTTGAAAAGTTCTGGTTTTTTGGAAGGAGTGTATTTATTCACTTCCTGTTGCTGACCCAACATATAAATGCACAAATCCTCGTTTATGTTAGAGTTTAAGGCTTTCCCCKGGAGAAGACGCTGAAATACCGGCTGTGAAGTGGCCCTGCGTTCCGGGTCGGTTTCTGTGCTCTCGGCAGTACTCACGTGAGCACTAGAAGCAGGGCTGCTTTTCCCATYTGCTGTTGACAGCGAGGAGTCCAAGAACCCGATGGACTGGACGCTCTAGAGATGATGCTCCGACAGACTGCGCCGTGGCAGAGGTGCGTTGAGGCATCTAGGGGGGGTGCTTCCCTTGGATTATTATTATGGACAATGTACTCAGTATAATATTCAGTGTCATGATTCGGTAACCAACAAAATGAATTTATTGATTTGAATTTATTTGGTTTTGATTAATAAGTACAGGTGAGGAACTAATCTAGGCTCAGCACAGAGATTGGCGTGTGTGAGACCTGGTGTGAAACGCAGGCTGTCAGTAGGTTGGTAGCTATCTCCAGTACTTTATAATTCTTTTAAAAGTGTATTTATGGTAGAGTGTTTGTGTTGTCAAACACTGGGTGGAATACAGCCTAGAGTTGCAGACCCTTCTGTCTTTTGTCTTTGATTTAAAAAAAAAAAAAAAAAAGGCAGAATCTCCAGGAATAAAAGTAATGGAGAAGGGCAGAACATGGTTTTCTTTTCCAGTAAGTTCAATCGCCGTATTTTGAGATGTCACAGTGGTAACAAAATATATTCCCTGTATTCAGAGGGTGAAGAAAAAAGCTTCCCCAAAACAAACACAACAGCGAAGGATTATCTTTCATTCTTATTTACTTTGGGTTAGTAAAGCAGTAAGTCTGTGCTGCCTCTGCAGTGCAGGAGATTGTAAGGCTGCCAGGATGGAGCTGCGACCCAGGGATGCCTGACCCGTGCAGCACAAGCAGCCCGTTTCCCTCCCTCTGCAGCTCTCATCTTTCCTGGGCGGCAGGGAGACCAGCCGGGCAGGCTGCAAGTGCGGAGTCCGGGTAGCCCTTTCTGAATGACTTCCGAAGAACTGAAATATCCCTCCCTGCCCAGGGATTAAAATGGGGCTAGACAAGAAAATAGTCAGTCATTGCTGTCTACAAGGATTTTTTTTTCTGTATGTCATGTTTTAAATTCATAATATTTAGGTTAGGTAAATCTAGTCAAACCATAAAAAACTTCTCAAACTCATAGGAAAAAATGTTGATTTTTTTCTCTCCTGTRTAAATAACTGACACAAAAAGTAAGAAAACGTACGACCTTCTCTGCTTTTCCCTTGCATCCCCTTCACTCTCTGCATAAGAGACTTTTTGATAGAAAACACTGGAGGCTGCTTGTGACGGGGAACACAGTAAAASTGCAGTAGAAATCCATTCCTTTAGCGGAGCTGCATCAGCATCTTTGTGTGTCTGGACATCCCCGAGTCGGCAGCCCCTTGCTAACTTTTTGAACACGTTCTCTCCGTCTTAGCTGTGCAGCTGCGATTACTTTTCAGAGCTGTAGTCAGAAAGGTTGTGCCTAGCTTAGGCAGGGAGCGTGGCCGGTGAGGCAAGTCGGTTTGTTCGCCTCGGTGGTTTCAGACAGGAAATCCAGTAACCTCTCTGAGGTTATCGTCCGGTTGTGCTCCCAGAAGGGTTATGTGCCACCTTTGTAAGAGAGTGATAGTGCCGTTCGTCCAAATCAAGAACGAAATGCATGTTTCATAGGCTAAACCTTCTATCCGTTTTATATAACCTTTTCCTTCTTTAACTGACTCCGGGTGCTCAGAGAGGCGCAGGGCGGAAAGGGGCTGGCGATGGCTGAGCCGGGCGGCAGCCCGCCGGGAGGACGGGCGCTGCGTTGGGCCGTCTGCGGGGTGGCCTGCGAGCGGGCTGCTCGGTGGAGCCGCCGACCCCGCTCCTGCTGGAGGCAGAGTGGGAACGTYGCGTCCAAAGCGAAACGGCTGCTAAAAGGCTTCCAGGGGCTGGCGTTTTTCTCTTGCGGTTGCTCTCAGCCAGCTCAAAGGCGAAGTGAAGGTCGGTGAGCTGTGTTCCCAAAGCCAGCGCTCTGCGAGCCCTTGGGGAGCAACTGGATCTTAAACCAAGCGATCCCGAACCACGAGCTCAAGGGCTGTTTTCGGGAGTGTTGCCTGTTTTGTAACAGGCATGCACAGAGTGACACACAGCACAGCACAGGCAAAGCTTTCTGTTTGTGAAATAGTCAATAACATTTGAGAAGAATAATTTTTTCCCAAGGACACCTTTCGTTTCAGTCTCAGAGGGAGCTGGAAATAAATTGTTCCTTATCATCAGCAGCTGACCTCTCTGCTTGTTTAAAATGTGGGCGTCCTCTGAACAAAAAAAACACCATTTGCTAAATGAAGCAAAACACCATAATAGGTTTAATGATGTAGATTTATCTCCTAACAGTTGTTTTGAGATCACAACAAATCATTAAAATCATTAACTCTCCAAGCTAAATTAGATTACAGATCTTGGAGAATGTCTGGCCACTGCATTTGCTGAACAGCGTCTCTTCCTGCCTGTTCTGATCATTAATTCTGCTCAGATTCCTCTGCAAACAATGAAGCAATTCAACATCTTCCAAGTCAGATTAAACAAAAAAAGCCAACATCTTTGTGTCTACATGTCTTGTTTTTCCTTCCAGCCTGTTTCCAGTACGGGAGAATATTTTCCTGGTGTGGCCTGAATAGTTTGTGGCCGCCTTTGTGGAACGTTGTCTCCAGTGCAGTTTCTTGTGTCTCTGGGCTGCACTCTACTATTTGCAGATTAGGGAATTRGGTCTCAGAACTAAACGGGGTAATAGTTAAAGCTGCAGCAGGCCTTACATAGGAACTAGGTTGTATTTCACCTATGAACGCCTGTGTTGCTGCTGTCACCCCAAGRTGCTTGCTGCTTCTTGCTGTAAGCATGAATGAACAAGTGTAGAGATCTTGGGTCTTAGGAAGCCCGTGGGTCGATCCTGACATGAAAGCCTGTGAGTCAGCTCGATCTCTTCCTTCATGAGCCACACTGGAGCAAAAGAAGTCCCGTGTAGATTATATCCTATGTTCACAGGAATATGAAGCTCCTCATAGCTTCCTTTTGCAGGACTTATGCCCTTTCACTGCTATTTGTATACGTTGTGCTCTTCCCTGTTGCTGTCATGATGTGGAAGGAAGAGCATTGCTTTGGAAAAAGAGAAATCTTGTGTCTAGCAGATACAGGAAAAATGTTCCTGGGATTTTCTTTGGATGATACATCTTTCTGTTTATTTAAGTTTTCTCTCTCCTCCTACTTCTATAATGGATTTGACTGTGAAAGCCAATGTTTGCATTGCAAAAAAAGGGATGTATGGAAACTAGACATATTTATACTAGTGATTTACTGCTGTCATAAGAGTACTGAGAAGATTGTTTTGAATATTATGGCCATGTCAGGCTAGGTTCTTTATATGAAATTAATGAAAATAATTTTTTGCCCCAAATAATTTATAATGTRTATTAGGATTTGTGCTCTTAGATGMAGTTCTGCAAATCTGTCTCTCTCCTTACACAGCTGATTACCACCTTGCTAGTGTACCTCTCCAGTGAGGAATGCATTTTAATTTTTTACCCAAAACCTCCAGCGGAAATTACAGTGTTTTGGGCACACTGGGAAAGGAGCACAGGGCAGTCTTGCCTGTTTTTTGACAGGAGGTTTCTTCACTCTGAGACCTCTTTCTCATTTGTCTGAGAAGTTTCTTCCACATCCTAAAGATGGTGTAGGAAGCAGAGCATTCATTTCTCTCTTTCTGGAGCCATTTGTTAATATCTTTACTTTTTTTTCCCGCATTTTCAAATTGATTGTTTATCCTCCACACACCTTGACACTTATTTTCTCCTTTTCCTCCYTTCTCTGAAGTTCCCTTTCCACACACTGCCATGTGAGATGGTTTAATCTTTGATTCTGAATAATGCTTGGCAAATTTAACCCTTGTTCCTACTGTGTTTCATGCAGARAGTTTCACACTTATTAAAAAGAATATAATTTTGGAAATGTGGAAGAAAGAAAAACAGACCAAAGAAAAAAAATGTATATTCTTTTCAGTGGAATAGAAGGCAAATTATTTAAAGAGAAAAGAACCTTCCTAAGTACTGAGCAAAGTCATGTTATTCAAGAAAGTGTTGACCAGAAGCAGGGGAAGGAGTTCAGCCGGGGAGCTGGGAAGATTTGCAGAGGCAGTTCGCTGTGTCTGGGGGCACCGGGTGGAGCAGGACAACAGGGTGAGGTGGAAGGTGGCACAGCGGTGCAGAGAAGGGGACCTGCCTGCGGGCCATGCCAGCTTGTCTAAGGCAGGAGAACATCACCTAGCAGGCATACCTATTTTCAGAGTAAAATCCCCAAATCTCTTTTTTGACCCAAGTTTTCTGCCAACATTTCAGCTACAAACCATCCATCTGCGATGCCAGTAGAGCAATTGTTTCTTCTTTCTTTGCTGGTCACACAATAAGGTAGGAAAAAGCAATCTGAATTTCAGATGAGCTAAAAGCTCTGGTAATGCTTTTGCCACTTTGATCTGTTTGACATTCTCTGACCACCATCCCTTAGATAGGGATTTAATTTGCTTAAATAAGCCATTGACTGCTTGCCTTTGCTGGGTGACAGTCAAAGCACTTCCAGTGACTGAGTTGCTGTAACTCCCTGGTACTGGAGGTACAGGGAACTTCCCTTGTAACATTATCCCAGTGGAGCTGACACAGGGCAATTAAACTGGTGCGTGAGGTTGCTGGAGCGCAGAGCATAAGAGGCATTCAAGGCTTTTTCTGTCCTGCTGAAACCATCTCTCTTAGGTGGACACACCCGAAGGACAAGTTCAAAAGCTGGTCCAATGTGGACTAGAGTTGACATTTCATGTTAGGAATCACAGTATTTGTGGTTCCATAAACTGAGTTGTGCAGCTCCACTGCAGGAGGGGTTTTTGTATCTCTCTCTTTTGCACTTGAACCAAATGCCAAAATACCAGGAGAAAGTTGCCTCCAGCATTTTTTTTTTCAGTTAGAGAGGGAACATTCTTGCTCTTGACATCTTGGCAGGGATTCTCAAAGCCCATATGTCAGATTCAGAGAAACAGTTCACATTAATTTTAAATGGAAATCTTAGACCTTTGCTAGGCAACTATATTTCTCATTGCAATTCTACCCACTATTTACTCCAAATATTAGTGTGAAAGTAGCACACTAATATCTGAGTGCTTCAGCAAAACAGAATCACACCCTTTTGGGTGAACATCCATCCTCATTCTGTTTGTCTTGTGGCAATTAAAATAAGCATGAAATGTGCTTGGGCATGCTCTTGGTCTCATGCTCATTTTAAATACTAACTCCAAGTCTTCGTTGATATTATTTAGTAATAATGTTTATTATTGGTATAACTGTAGTACCTAGGGGCCAGTCTTTCATTATTCAGTATAAACATACATCAGAAACAATCATTTCCCCAGAGTGTTACCAATCTAAGTGAAGGCTAAGGTAGGTTAATAAGTTAAAAAGAATATATTTTATCTATAAAATAGCCTAGCCTTTGTATTTCAAACACTCCCATTTTACATCAGTGTAAAAAAGGGATAGCTCTCAGTGTCTGACTGAATGTGTCGGGCTCTTGCTTTTGTTTTCTTTTTTACCATAAGTGCCATTCTGTTTTATAGGCAATTGTATGACTAATTTTATTTTGGAAACTGATGTATATTTTTTCACTTGTTCCTAAAGACCATGCTAGGAAAAAATGAAGGGATGGGAGGGTTTGGAAAGCTGTGCTAACTGAAGTACATCTGGCTGTTGTGGTTGCTTTGCCAGCTCCAATTCCTCTGCTCCGGCATGTCTGAGGCAACTGCAAATTGCTCACCTTAGGATGTAATAATTTTGCTTTAAAATCAGGCGTTGCTGCTCTGCTACTTGCTTTCTGCCCAGATTCTTCCTCCCCAAATCCATAAACTGTTATTGCACAAATACAGTAACTAATTACCACAGCAAATACATGTGTTTATTTTTTAAATTACCAATGCATGTAAAATTGTCCCCCTTAAGATTCAAAAAAGTCTAAAGGGGTATTGCTTTTCCTTCTGCTACTGGCATTGGCCTCTATCATATGGTGGTGGTGGGCAGCTTAGCTTCTGATTRTAGCAGCAGTTAGTTACATAGGTAGCATTTTGCTTGCGATTTGCCATAGGTACATTCCAGATGCATTATTCTTAAAAAGAAAATGTTTGGTTCAGACCTTTTCCATCTCTCTGTGTTAAGTACGTTGCAATGAGCTGATGACGTTCCTGTGCTGCTTCATCTGCATGCCAGCCTTTCTCCCTTCCTGCAAATACTTACCTTTCTGTACATGCTACAAGAACTATTCCTCATGAGAAGAATGAGGAAATTGGCCCTTTCATGGGAAGCAATCATTCTTGTTAGTCATGTTTGGCACCTGGATACTGCAGTGATGGTTGGATTACCAGGGCTTAGAAGATAATTAAATTTCATGTTGAAAAGAGTTGTTGGATGTAAAATTATGATAGCAAGCATAGTGTAAATGCTGAAATCAAAGTTTCCTTATGTTCCATTCTTCTGTATTACCTTCACAAAACATAATGGAAGCATGTCAAAACACAAATTCAGGACTGCTCTATACTGCCATGTATAGAGTTTTCATTCACATCACTGAAGGGAAATATGTTTTTTCTCCCTGCTTCTTTCTGCCTTTGCATGAGCTTGCACATTTGTGTTTCATCTGGAGCATCAAAGAGCAAAATCCTTCCTCTATGGTCTAGATTTCTTYCATTTAGGGAATGAGAGAAGTGGATTTGCGACTACACCAGCAGAAGGTTATGTGTCAGGTTTAGGCTGTATTTAAAGGTTATATTTGTCCTCAAAGTAACTATCTTCAGTGCCTATGGCCATGTTGCCATATGCCCTTCCTATTTGCTCTGGGTTGGCTTATACTTAGTAATCTAGAAATGAAATAAAATTGGGCCAAAGGACACAACGCAGGCAGGAAAATGTGGTGCTGAGCAACCTCTCAGAGGGCCACGTGCATAAAAATAATAAACAGAAATGCTTTCTATTTTCAACCAAGACATTAATGCTTTTAAAATGTGGAAAGTAGCCATTATTTTAATACATATGCATTTGCTGTGGGACTCAAATAACCCAGCTAAATTTGAAGACAAGATGTGCCTATTCAGAGCAGTTTAGCTTTTACAGACTCATCTTTGAAATTCTGAGTATTTTAAAGCATGTGGCAAAATTTCCTTTTGCTTCTTTGATGCCAGATATCAATCACTCTTTGCTTTTATTTTTTTTTTACAGTATCTTAGCATAAAGGCTTGAGATCATTTTGAAGTCATCTAAGAGTCACTTATAGCATTGTCCCTACAGCATAGCATGCATGTTAACAGGGTTCACCATGGTGGGGGTCCTCTGTATAAGCAATGGGGTGATTTTGTCACTACTTAGGATATATTTTTGTAATTTTATGTTTATTGTCAGTAACTTTTTTCCATATTCATCCAGGTTCCCTAGTGGTTTGCACTGATTTTGCAGAAATGTATCACACCTAACTATTTTGAAACACCAGCAAAACTCTCTCTGTACCCTTTGATCATGCTGAATAATTATTTAGATATTCTTCACTTTCCTTTCTGTTCATTTGTAGACTGACACATTCCCACCTCCCCTCATTTGTTGCCAAAACAAGATATAAATATTTCCTTCCTTTAATCTGACCTTTCATGATAGATCAATGTCTGTGCCTGTGTAAAAGTTGAGATAAGGTGATATATAGCACAAATTCAGGGCTACAAGATCAGAAGGGAGTAGAGAGGCTAGAAAAGAACAGAAAACATGATAAGGGAGTAAAGTCAGTATGAAACACTGCCGTTGATTTGGAAGCTCTGCCTCTGTACTTTGGGGAGATTTGACACCCTTGCAAGGCTGCTAGAGGTTGGGGATGTGTCTTCCCGCACCCAGTGGTGCGCAGAACAGGATGCAGCACCGGAGTCAGGAAAGAGGATTAGGGCTTGCCCTCTGCTGCACTCCTTCCTCCACGGCGTAACGCATTTGTCTTTGATTCTGAAGGACAGCAGYTGCAATACTGAGATTGATTGAAACAGGACTTTCCTGTTGCTTTCCAGAAAACAGACACAGAAAGAAAGGAAGCAGAACCCAGACCCTCCACCCTTTCATAGATCCATCAGAATTTAATTATTGCCGGTAATTCAGGACTTTGCCACAGCTTCACTTGTCTTTAGATAAGGCTCTGATTTACAGAGTTACCTCTTGAGCATCTCATGAAATTCTGAATTACCATATCCAGTATGGGGCAAATTTATTTACGGATGAGATTAAGATTTCCAAGGGCAGTGGATGGAGCTGTAATTCTTACAGGGTTGTGATTAGTACTCGGTACARCTATGTAATCTGGTGTAGAGAAAGTTGTCCTTTTATCCCCAGTGAGTGCTTAAGATGGCAGCATGAAAACCAGAAACCTGTCAGTACATCCGTTAAACAGGTGAAATCTGCTCCTGATCCGAGCCAGTTACTGTAATAGATGGGAACGTCAGGTTATCTTTTCAGCTACCTTGAATCATGAATTGGCATGAAACAAAGCTCTACTGGAAAATGCAGATTTTCTGCCATTTGTGAAAATTAACTCCCCTAATTAACTTACACATATAAATGCACTTAGAATGAAGACGGTAAGTTGATTATCTAGAAAATTGCTACCTTATAGACTCCCTAATGCCACTATTGCCTCTAAACGCGCCAAGAATTAGATCACCCTTGTGGCGTTGTTATGTCACTGCAGTTGAAGGCTTGCTGCTGGAAGACAGCGCTTTACGGTTTTGTTAAATTTAACCTTTAATTTTGGAGAATAGCGGTGAGTAGGCCCGTTGGGTTTGTTTGTGCTAACCTTTCAAAGAAAGATGCTTTGGAAATCTCTTCCCATGTCTCTCCCTCTTTTTCTTTCCTTTTTTTTGTTTTGTTTTGTTTTGTTTTGTTTTGTTTTGGAGATTAGATTTAGATCCTGTCGCAGAAGCATATATACTTAAGGAAGGCCATCTTCCAGCACCTCTAACATACCATATAGACCTTAGCAGTATTCGTGTCACATTTGCCCGCGCTGGCAGCGGCAGCGTACACCTCTTCGCACAAGCACAGAGCAGGGGTCAAGCTCCCACTCTCAGCTAGAGCAGGACGCCCATAACAAATTAGCACCATGCTTTGTCTTAATTATGAAAATACTAATTTTTAGCATAATAAAACTAATTGAAATGATAGTAGCCACAATTCCAGACTCATTCATAGACTTTTCTTGGTCTCAGGTTGTTTTGGKGGCTTTGGGGAAGGTGTTTGTGTGTGCGGCAGACAGCAGAACAGAGCGCAGTCCTGATGGCGTGGCRCTGCCCTCAGTAATTCAGGGAGTGATGCTTTCGTTCAGCAATGGCTCATGCATGATTTCTATAGCTRCATTCTTTTCTTTGAAGAAAGAAAATTTTATATTTCAAAATGAAAAAGGAACTTTGTTGAAATGTTTTTAAGTGGTGTGCTGTGTTAGATCACATCAGCTGTAATGTGTTGTGATGCCAAGGACCCTGGGACTGAGGAATTTCAGAAATATGCCACAAACAWCAGCCTACTTTTGGATTTTGTTTGACACTGAAGAAGCAACATATGCTGYCTGGGACTGTGGTCTTGAAAACCCAACATGCCCATCTCTGAGATATCCACTGTTTTCAGTTTGGAAAAGACTGTTTCAGAGTGTAGAGTGTGCTGATATGCTATCAGCCTCAGATGTTTCAAGCAAATATGTATTTTCATATAACTAGAACTTAATGAGAAAAAAAGCTTTATGCCTGGCGTCATGGACCAAAGGAAAACCAGCAAAAATTTACTTCCAAATTTGTTCTATGAAAAGAACAACTAGCAAGTCTCTTGGTCACATTTTGCAAATAATACTCTGACTAAAAGTCCAGAGCTGAGCAGAACCGAATTAAACAGCCAAATTTAGCTATCAGTTAACATAAGTCTGATTTATGGTTATTAGAAAAATGGGAAAAGAAAGAARTTATAGGATAGGTCCAATTTTGATCCTTTTAAAATTCACTAACAGCGTAACTTCTTTTGACTTTAATGGATACTAGGATTGCAAACTGTTTACAGAAGGGCTTTTACTTCATTTGTCTTTCATTACAGAATGCCTTTCTGTCCCCATAAAATATAAAGGAATTCCAGACATATCTAAGTCAAAGCTGTCATCATATGATATGTCATCATATGGTTCCAGTAAAAAATAGAAGAGTTCACTTAATTTATTAGGTACTCAAGCCTGTATTAATTGCTACCTGTAAAGAATTACAGTATTTTAAGCTGTCCATTAGCAAACTTTGAGATTTTATTATTATTATTGTTATTATTACTAAGCAATTAGCTGCTGCAGTTATCTTGTTAAACACTGTTTAAATAGGTTCAGTGTGCGCCTGAGTTTTCTACTCTGTGCATTCCAGAAGTCAAAATGAGAGATCCGTCACAAAACCATTCTTGATACCTTGGCAGCTATGCTGTGGTTGGTGGGTGGAATTTCTCTTGGATTCCTTTGGATGTTGGTATTTACATTGAAAAGAAGGATCTTCCAAATCAGTACTGTGACCTGAAAACAACACGCTTCTCTGCTTTTGAGGAATTTTATGTTAGCATTCATGTTAATGATTATAAGACACTTGTGGTAGTTGGGTCAGCACCTCTACATTTCCAGCAGTATTGAGGTAGCAAATGCAATATAGCAACTTTATAGCATATAAAGTAGCTTAACGTAACAGATCCAGGTTCTAGGGGTAAATGTGGAAAGGCACCCAATTCAGGGAGTACTCTCGAGTCAGACAAGAGCRCCCTTGTGATGGTGTCAGAGATGGAAACTGCTGCCAGATCTTCTGGCACCTGTAACAAGAACAAAATGTTTGAATTACAGATAAGATGAAGGCTTCTGATTGCAGGTGGCTAACAATTACAGACTATTAACACTTACTGTTTTCCTGATATTTTTTTTCCATTGGATAACCCAAACATCCTTGGGTTTAGCATTACTGTTGCTGCAACATGCCATTGTGTTAAACTCACTAAGAGAAGGTCTGCTCCCAAAGAGTTCATAATCTGTAGAGACAAGACTGACAAACAAACAAACAAAAAAATCCCCTTCTTACTATCCTCTTCTTAGCAGGATATAGCAGGATTCAGTGGCATGGCCAGTTCTGCGGGCAAGGCAGGATGGATGTGTGTGTGAAACTTTTGCTGTGAAGACCTTGCAGTTGACTCTGGAGAGGAAGTCTGCCTGTCTAGATCTGTCCTTCTTTGGATTCATTYTCAGACACAACAAACAGAAAAAAGTCCCTCTCCTAACAGCAAACATCAGTAATYTGTGGCCCCAGGCTTTATGCTCTGTGGTTGATTCTTCATATTGCTCAGCAGCTCATGCTTTCTTCCAATTATTTCCCCTTTTCTATGCCTAAAGAACATATCAGTTCTTACATATCTGTACCATCGGAGGCAAGGTAAACAGAAGCTCTGGCATGTAAGTGAGYCAGGAATTAATGTTTTAACCTTGTCTTTTATAATGCCGATACTCCGAAAAGGATTTTCATTACTTGAGATGTTCAGGCATAACAATACTTCTTTAATACTTTAATTTTATGCCCTTGACTTTTTTTTTGTCCTGTTTTTGAGCCTGAGACATAATAAGTTGTTATTTGTCTGGATATCTGGTTAAATACTATCAGTGGCCTTAGGGCTATGGAATATTTCATCACAGGCAGATAAGACCCAATGTCACAGTTCTCCAAATGTCAGAAAATTAATTATGGACTCTTGCCAGCCCCTTTACTTTCCTCCCCATTCTGCTTAATGTCATGTTTTGAGACTTAATTTAGAAAACTGTCTCATTAGCTCCAGTAGACCAGTAGGAACAACAGTTCTCACTAGGCATATGGGGCTCTACCCAGTTCATTGTTTGCTGAGTTTGAAATGGGCTGATACACAAAGAGAGATTTTTTTTTTTTTTTTACTATTTCCCAACCTATACTTCCACATGGTGTTTTTCTGCAATTTCAGCAGGATCATGCTATACATCCTAGACACACCAACCTTGTAATGTATATTATGAAATATTCAGTTCATAATTTGCTAACCTCTTAAGACCTGGGATAGTACATCAGTAAGTCTGGCTCTAAAGGCTTTATCTAGAGAAGACATCTCTGATCTTGAACCTAGCCTTGGCAAATAGAGAGGCTCTTACTGCTTCCCAAAATCTGAGAAAAAGGAAGCATTCTATTAACATGTAGTTCTGCAAGATATTTTGCCTGTTTGTTAGTCTGTAGCTAGACTTAGTAGGAATTGTGAGAGTGGGAGAGCTTTTCATTCCTTTATTTTCCCCATAAGGTAAAGATATATCCCTCACCTAAATACTTGAAACTCCAGGTAATTTTACTCTTACTGTTATTCGCTATTGGATTAGATTTCCAGCTCATTTGTCAATACAGTTCCAAGTGCTGCAGCACATCTGCCTGCTCTCCATATTTTCAATTCTCCCTGATATTCATTCTTTACTACTAAATATTCTGCTATCAAGACTACATGCACTTGATCTCACTCCAAGATTTAAGAGTGCTAGTACACAGAGTTCCTTTGTATGAGATGAAACACTTAACCTTTCCAAAGAGAAGAGCTGTTTTTAATCATTATTTCTGATTTGCATGTACAGAGCATGAAGCCTAAAATCTATAAACATTTCAGGCATTTTGTGGAGTGTCTTTTCCTCTTGAGCACTGCACTTTCAGGCCATTTGTTTCCATTCAAACTTTGAAACTGTGATTTTGCTGCAACTCTTCAGCTGAACTGCACCAACAGTTTGAGGTGTTCAATCCATCATCAGAGGTGCAAAACRTGTTTTGAAATAAATAATGACAAAGCCATTCAATTTGGATAGGATGCACAGAGAGGGTGGGAGAACAATTTGCTTAATGAGTTTTATTGATTTAAAGATTAAAATACTCAGAATGCTAGATACAGCAAGACCCTGTTTTTCCACTGGAAAATCACAATCACTTACAGTGTCTTTGTGTAAATTCAAAATTAAATAGAGCTAAATGTATGGCACTGTCAGCTGAAAATTGGTAGGTCCTTGAGGGTTAGAACATAGAGGGATTGAGTAATTTATGGACACTATTATGTCTCAGTCTATTTATGTTCCCTATCATCTGCATCTTTGGAGGATTTGAAAAAAAAAGTTCTCTCGGTTTCCCTTTGTAGTATTAGTATTTTGATCACTCTATCTTCTCTACAGCTTGATATCCACCCCTGCTCAGGCCTTTTTGCACAACCTCTCAGTCCCTCCTGGCTGCAAGGGAGAGATTATTAAGAAGGTTTCCAGTAGCGAGAGCTGGAAGAGCCTGGGCTGTTCACCCAAGCCCTGCCCTCTTCTTTCAGTAGCATTTAGGGCAGCCTTTAGTACTTCCTAAAAATACCAGTTCCTTTCATTTCCAGTGAGCATAAATGCAGCCCCAGTAGAATCAAGCTGCATTTCTTTTTATGYATGTGAGTGCTTGTAAGTGCCAGTTAAGTGGACTTGAATAAGGTCAGTGCTTAATTACAAAATAAAAAAATCCTTTCTTATGCACATGTAATAGTTTCCTGAAACAATTATGGTCTAGAATATCATTCTAAGACTTTTATAAGGTGAGAGCCTGTATCCCAAGTTTGCTGTACTCAGACCATAGGAAGTATCTTGCAAACAAGTTTTCCAAGGACTGGGTCTCCTTGCATTGTCTTACTTCTGAGAGTTCAGTATAATACATACACCAGGATCTCCCCAAAGATGAAGATCAAATCTTCTGAAGAACTTAGGTGCCCCTTTACGTGTCAAAATAAGATTTAGTTTTTTCAAAGATAGAAGCATCCAACTGGCAACATTCTGAATTGGTTTAGAAATCTAAGCTTTACTGTAGGCATTAAGGGTCCTGATGCTATTGCCTCAAAAAATCCTCCTTATTTCAGGGGAGGTGGTGGGAGGACTTAAAATTGCACTGTACATGGGCACCCAAATTTAGCTGTCACATCTAGTATTTATGGCCCAGACCTTTCTGTGCTTYTTTCTTTCATCTGGAAAATAGAGATAATTATACTAGCACTATGACATTTGCCTCTGAAAAGCAGCACATCTGTAAAGTATAGAGAAGGATGATTATATATCTTATTTATACAGGAGAGGATTCCCAAAAGAAAAAAAAAATACATGAATACATATCCTGGAATTCCAAAGAGCTCATTTCACTTGTTGGATTCTAATTGAATATTACAAAATCAGATTCAGCAAGAAATACACTCTGCTTGAAAAAGTTAAGAATCCAGGGTACCAAAGCAATCAATTCATTTCCCTTTTTTCAAAGCTCTTTGCACCAATCATGCCTTCCTATTTCATGCTAAATTATACCGCCCCTTTCCTGTGCCCTGCAGACAGTATGATCCTAGAAGAGACAATGTAGCTAGTAAGTTAGAGGAAGAGCTGAATCTGTCTTCTTAATGCTGTTGTAATCTCTGTGTGGTCATCAAAAGCTCCCACCACCTGTTCCCACATGCTTTGTTTTATCATTTTGTATGCAGATCATCTACCTTTCCTACCTCAGAGTCAGTCCAGCTACAATACAAGATAAATCACAGGTTTTTTTTTAAAGAGAGGTTACTTAGTATTTCAGTGAGCAGGAGGCTTCCACCTCCGATGTTCAGTAATAGACACAATATTCTAAAGCGTGTGAATGTTGGAGATGCCTATCTGTGGTATAAATATAAATTAACTTTATGGAACTGTGCAGTTAAAAACAATTGCAGAAGCCAAGGAAAATCTGAAGTTGGGTCCACCATCAGCGCTGCACAAGTGGAGATTCTTCCAGAGGAGACTCCACAACCTCTCTGGGCAACCTGGTCCAGGGCTCCGTCACTCTCACAGGGAAGAAATTCCCCCTSACGGTCAGGCGGAACTTCCTGTGGTTCAATGTCTGCCCATTGCCYCTTGTCCTGTCMCATGGGACAACTGRAAAGAGTTTGCCCCTGTCCCCTTGACACCCTCCCTTCAGGTACTTGTACACATTGATCAGATCCCCCCTCAGTCTTCTCTTCCCCAGGCTGAAGAGGCCCAGCTCTCACAGCCGTTCCTCATAGGGCAGATGCTCCAGCCCTCTGATCATCTTCGTAGCCCTACGCTGGACTCTCTCCAGTAGCTCCATGTCTCTCTTGCACTGGGGAGCCCAGAACTGGACACAGTACTCGAGATGAGGCCTCCCCAGGGCTGAGGAGAGGGGCAGGATCACCTCCCTTGACCTGCTGGCAACACTCTTCCTGCAGGAAGTGCAAAAGCCATAGAAATATGCAAAACAAAATAGAGTTCACTCTTACAACTATATTTGGGGTTTGGTTTGAATTTTGAATGATATTTCAGGGCAGTTATCAAATAAATTGATGTAACCAAGAAATTTTTGACCTAAGTATCTATCTATGTAGTCTGTCTTTGCAACATTATGTTTCTCTCCCTCTATCCCCCCTCCAACTTCTCCTACCATGTTTTTATAAGCTAACTAGTACAGAAACAACTTTCCTTCCTCCTGTATAGATAAGATTTTTTTCTGGCCTCAATATTTTTGCCCCGCTGTGAGAATGTGAGCCCTGGGCCCAAGCCTGTGGCGGTACAGACAGACTGAGCAACGCTTAGAGGTCGAAGTCCAGGTTGCAGAGAGCGAGCAGGTCACCATGCAGCTGGGTTCAGCCTGTTTCTGGTATGTTCCCTGTTCTCGTATAACCTCATTCCTGTTCCACAAGCAGCTCCCAAACATGCTGTTAGCAGCTGGCCATAGGTAGTGACAAAGCAGCCCCGTTCCCTGCGAAAGGAGCTTGCAGGGGATTCTGCAGACCTCAAAGAATGGAGGTATTTCCCAGGAGCTAGCAGAGTACAATTTTCCTTAATTAAAATGGAAAAAAGCACCATGAAAATGGAGCAGGAAGGGGTTAGTGAGGGAGGGAGAATGGATATGTATGTCAAGACTCTTTTGAAACACAGCTGTACACGGCCCAGTAGGAAATGCTACTCAGTAGATCATGTTTGGGGTTTGAAAGTGAGGCTAATTCAACGTAATGAGAGGTGAACGGTACTCAAGACACTTCCACTGCCACTGGAGACCCCTTACAAACGATTTTGCTCTTTCAGTCATTAATTTTTTATGAAGTTTAATAGGCCTGCAGCCTAGAGACCTGCCTTGGTGTTGATTAGCTTCATATTTTCTCTCATTAATGTAGAATCTGATTAGCCCCTGTTACAAGCATTTCATCTGATTTGGCAAACGGCATTGTTCTGATATTAGGAATTACAAGTTTACTTCATTTGAGGAAATAAAGCAAATAAAGCATTTGCCCACTCAAAGCCCCGTGTCTCCCACTGCCTCGTTAAAGGGAACCTTATGGCCAAAGGGCGTCAGCCTGTTTGAATTTCCTCGCGGCTGCGAGAGGGCTGGTGCTGCTGGGTGAGTGACGGTGCTGTGCTGCGCTGCAGGGATCGGCTCCAGCGGGCCAGGCGCTSCTCGCGTGCCTGAAGAGCTGCACGCGTTGCAGAGCTTCGCTTTCGGCCGTGGGGCGGCTGAGGGGTAATGGTGTGAGGGGTGATGAGCAATGGTGCTCTTCATCTGAGGTGGCAGGGTCAGCTGTAGAGCGAGTTGTAATAAACACCCAGTGGCCGGGATTGAAACGGCCACCATCAAAGGCACTAATACGCTTCCTGATGGGCTCACCAGGCAAGCTTATGAAGGATTAGGATCAGAAGCCTTATCCCACCGTCCATACACCCAAAGGGCAGCTCAGGCCACAAACGTCTTGGTGAGGAAAAGCCTGTGAAGCTTTTGCTCCCATTGACTTGGCTGTATCTGTTTTTTGAGCTAATGGAAACCTAAACCTGGTATCTTTCAGCTTTTTGACCTTAAAATTCGGTTTCCTTGGTTTTTGATGCTCTGTGATAGAGACACACAATGATGAAGTTTTAAAATCCTTTTAAAACTGCAAGTAAAAGAAAATAAAAATAGAGTGTAAAAAGAGACTAAGTGCTTAAGGGCATCTAAGGTGCACGGCATAATAGGCTGGGACAACAGTTAAAGCAGCATTGCTCTTGACATACTAGCTGCAGCTTGGAGGCTTGTTGGCAGTGTGATTAGTTTGCTGGGCAACAGAGTGTTTTTAATGCCAATGGAAACTGAGCCAAAGCCAGAGGTTTGATGGTTCTGATGGCTTGGACTGGACTTTGAACTGCGGCTGTGTCTCAGCAGGTCTGGGAAATGTCAGGCATGTTACTGAGTGATGTCAGTAACGGAGTCATCGCTAGCCCCAAATGGTCATCAGGAGATGCCAGGGGTGGGGAGAGTTCCAGACAAGAAAGCTCCCCCTCTGCAGGAAGAAGAATTTGTTATGGTCGTTTAACAAGTCATTGCTGTTTCCAAAGCTGCCAAGAGAATTTGGTGCAGAAGGAACAGAATAGGCGTTTCTTTAGGTGGCTTTTAAAATTTTTACTGAGAAATGATTTAAAAAAGCTTTGAAATTTTTATCCAAATTTCTGAAACTTTTGTTTTTTAGGGCAGAGTTGGTGCTAGACAATCAGCCTTCAGGTAAATCAACAGGAAATAGATGGGGTTCTTATTATGCCTTTTTCTGCCTTGGTGACAGAAAAGGAAGACTATGACAATACACACGAAGCGGTAGATTCATTCTGATGCATGGCTTTTTGCTCTAGCTCAGCTTTTGTGCTCCCTTCGTGAAAAGTAAAAGAAGTTTTATGAATGACCTGAGCAATTCCAGCTAATGGCTAGAGCTGAAAAACACCCATTGATAATCCCAGGTGAATAATATCTCAACAGACCAAAGGAGTCTTTTACCTGTCTGACACTATTATAGATGTCGTTAGTTAACAAGGATAGTCAGGGGTTTCAGAGCAGGCATTAAGTGAGATTGCTTGGGTCATTATTAATTATGCAGATTCTCCATCTTCTTCTGTCAGAACACAGGAGTTAAATAAACACAAATGGATCAAACTGCTGTGCAATGGAAACTTTATGTTAATATAGCAAAATGCATGGCAGGAGGTGGCAGTTACATTAATCTCTGGTGGATGGAGGTATGCAGGGACTTAAAGAAACGTTTGTTTCTGTTCACCAGGTAGCGAAATAGGAAGCATTATTTATAGTATCCTAGCAGCGAGAGGTCCCAATGTGCTGGGCGTGACATATTCTCATATGAAAAGATGGTGCTTGCTCTGAAGAGACTATACTCTAATTTGACAAATAATTCAAGAGAAATGACATCAGAGCGATAAGAGAACTTGTATCACACAGCAGGGCAGTAGCACACAATTTGGTTTCCATTGCTTTTATTTAAAAACTGGAGTTTTTACAGATGATCTCATTTCACATCAGAACACAAATTTCCAGGAAAACAAAAATAGGCACTTGAGAGAAGAAGCCCAGAATTACCTATGGTTTAATTGTAGGAGATCACTGTGGATGTGGTAGCCTTATGTTCAAGAGCTTGCTCAGCCAGATTTGGAGCAAGGTTGTAAACTTCTGGTATTCTTATCCATCAAAGTGCCTTAAGCACTAAATTGCTGGCTTTTCTAAAAAAAAAGGCTGTTTTTTCCTATACTTAAAAGTTTATCGTAGTTATAAGAAACATTTTGATTTAAACCATATTATTTACACAAAGAGGGAATGCATAAAGGTTTTCAGTAGGGCTAAAGAAAACACACATAGGCACGTGCACACACGCACATTGAAAGATGCCTGGTTAGCTCTGGTTTTGAATGTAGGAGAAAGTCCCATTCCCTCTACCTCATCCAGAGATCAGTACTTTTCTGATGAGTAGCTGATCACTACATAGCACAAAATGAAAGGGAAATTAAAAAAGAAAGTCAAAGAAAGAGCAGCAACGCTAGCTTTCCAAGCAACCATTACAAAATAGGAGAATGAAAAACAAAAAGATCAGCCACTACTTCCTTATAGCTGTTGGCCTCTTTCTCTGATTGGGGAGGGGGGAGAGAGTTTTATATAAGAAAGCTAGCACTCTTCTACCCTATTTATCTATTTCAGCTTGTGGCAACACACACTTTGCCTCTGCTGCCAAGCAGGCTGGGTGTCAAATCAGTACAGATGTGCATAATTCAAGCTGGCACAGAAACTGATGGGTTTTGCGTTGGACATGTTTATTTTCTTCTTGCAAGGCTTAAGCATGTCATTTGCTGTCACACATGCCCTTGTGAAATCTTGGCAAGAAATCAATTTGATTTTCAATGTCAAGCAGCTTTCTTTAATGTCTCTAGATAAGGTTTGTGTGTCTTCCATGCTGGAGGAGTTATGTATGTACCACCTGGGGTCAGCAGCAAAAAGCTCTCTGCAAAATAATCCTGTGCAAAATTTCAAGCACATCTCTGCAGAGCTATTGCTTCTTTTCCATCTTTTCCAGAAATGGTCATTCTCTCTCTCACCTTGCAAAAATACATAGTGAACATGGTGTAACGTGGATCCCTGGCACTCAAACAGTGCAGGGCACCACAACCTCTTCATGCCATCCTATTTGCATGAGTTGTGGCTGTGTCTTGAGAAAAATCTTTCAGACTCCAAGCTATCTAACTCAGGGATTACTGTTTCACTTTATGAACTCTTCAATACTACATGCATTGCCACTAGGATGTTAAATTTAGAATAGTTACAACCCCAATATCCCTCAAGGGGTGAGGTTGCTTAAGAGTTAAAGAAGGGCAAATGAGCAAGTAGGATCTTTTGATTTCTGAGGGACATTTGATGCAATAAATAGAATTGTGATACATTTATCCCTTTTCTCACGATTAGTTCTGTGAATTTTTTCTTTTAGTTGCATGTGCAACACTCAGAACAATAGAGCAACAACCTGCACTGGAGCCTTTCAGTTTACTTACAGCAGAGGCATCAAAATGCACTGTTAGGCTATTGCCTTTGCCATGTTGAGAACTAAGAGAACTACTGCAAAATCAGGAACTGTGAGTACCAGTGGCCAGCTACATCACCTTCTAGCTTTCCAGTATCATACGCTTCAGTAGATTCAAGTGTTGAGACAGGCTCTTACAGCATGCCAAAACATATCTGGGTACCAAGTGACCAAAGAGGAAGAAATGCACACACAGAAATGCAGGTAACGGTGAATTATGTAGTGTAATAATGTGAGTTAGTTACAACTATATGAAAATATTCAAAAATTTCCCTAAATAGAAAGCTTTTACATTCTAACATCATCACAGTAAATGTGAGTTTACAGATGTTATTACTGGGTTTTCTGTTGACATCTAGTTGGCATTTTCAGCTGTTTCTTCAAAGGGCTTAGCCTCCGCTCATGCCATGTTGCGCTGTGTGATCTTGTCAGCTCTCACAAGCGGAGGAGTGCTGAGGGAGGTTACTATTTGCATTGAGGATCTTGGCGATACACTGTCTTATTTCTTACAGTTCAGAAAATGACTCCTCTCTGAGTTGGTGCTTTAGTCTGTTCAAAGAGGTGTGCTGTCATCTGATGCAGACAAGTAGGTAATGTGTGTGTCCCAGGACTCGATACAACCAGCAGCGTCTCGTGGCCTTTTTGGAAACTGGTTCTGTTGTCCCGAGTAACTAAGAGTAATTATATTCTCCTTCTTTCCAAAACTTACTGCAGCTGCCTTATGGACTTACTTCTTGTTGTCTTATGCTGCTGCTATGATTTTGCTTGTTTTATCACATTCTCTCTGGTGGGTGAAGTACATCCTCTGTGAATTTGTTATGCTTTAGGATTAATACTGAATAAATGGGTGCAGTATAGAAGGAATGTGAAATTATCTTTGTAAGAGTGTGAGTCTGTTCCCCCGTGTGATGTATGCTTTTTTTCTCTTTCTATTTCATTTCAGCCTCTCCTTACCGAAGTATTTAAGAGCTGTTGCCATCTGTAAGATGATTCCACATATATTCACCATCACACTGTAAAGCTTGATAGAGACTTCCCTGGGAGGCCAAGCATGGAAAAGAGGGTACCCTTACTCCCTCATACGTGCTCTCCTCAGGAGAGGACTGTAGCAGGATAGGAAAGCTGCAGTGTAAACTCTCTTTAGCATAAGCAGATGGCACCAAAATCTGATACCATTTCACCAGCATGTAATTCATTAGCTCCCTTATCCCTCACAAATCAACATTTTTAAGCCAAGTATTTTAGACACTCTGCTCTGAGTTTTGGGTTCGGATAGTTTCATTCCAAAGGGCTGCTCCTTAGCCCAAAAAGCAGTCTGAAGACTGCAGAGTCCATCTCCCTAAATAGTTTAAGCACAAGTAACTATCTTCAGCTCTTGCAGAGAAAATACAGATCTATGGACTCTGCAGGGCTTGGCAAGCACCTAAGAATGAGAGAGAGAGGAAAAGCTTTGAAGTTCAAATGTAGTGCAGATTTTCACTGAGTCTGTCACTTCCCCTATGTATTATAAGCAGGTTTGAATGTTTTTCTAAGTTGCATCAGACAGAGTATTTTATTGCTGATCATTTTGTTTTTGACATCTGAGTGAATATGAAAGCTAATGCAATTACTTTGTCCTAATCCTTTCATATTATACATGTTAAAGGAGGCTATGATCCATGATTGCATTTTTGCTCAGTTTTTGTAAAACTAGTTCATGAATGAAGTGCGGAGCAGACACCCGTTCACATTTGCTGTCTTATTGCAGCATCACCTCTACACAGTTCCGTCAGAGCAGATAAATTCCTTGCTTTGCTTGTACTGTTTGCCAATTCTTGCTTGGGATGGGGGTGCTGCAGCAGCTCGGATGTGTGTATGCCAGAACACAGCCATGCTTTTGCCCAGTTTGGGGCTAAGTCCTGCTCTGCTGGGRCTGAAGAGCCAGAGTGACTGAGCTAGCTTGTCTCCTGGGCTTGAATGCCCTAGGACCAACCTTTGCTGCACTGGAAACAACCTAAGTGCCATTAAACTCCCCATCCCTCACCAAGCCCCAAAATCCGCAGAACATTTGTGTGTCAACTCTGTGCTCTTCACAGTTTCCTTCTTCTCACCCTGGTTTTGGCCCCCTGCGCCCAGCTGCGGAGAGGAGGGAAGAGGCCCCGATTTGCCTTCTGTCCGTACGGCTCGGGAGGTGCCTCTGCTGCTCTGCTCCAAGTCCTGCGACATTGAAACAGGTCACCTGAAGAGGCAGGACGCATCGTTCCCCTCCCCTTTCCAGCTCATGATGGCAAGACAGCTATTAGGTTCTCATACCTTTTCACAGAGCTTACACCTCCATGTATTAACACAGCTAATGACTTGCTTGCTCTGCTATTGCTCCTTTTCTGACTATTTTGTCACCTTCTCTGTCCTGTTCCTTAAAGCTCCTTTGACAGCAACATTAGGAAAAGTTCAAATCTTGAAAGCCCTGGTTGTGACAAGGAATTTTTCAGTGCCACTGTCTTCGCTATCTCTGTGCCGCAACATGATTCTGTTAAATCTGAAAAATTAGAAATTGTCAGGCATTCAACATTTGGATCTAGCAGAAACATAGGAAAAATAAAAGACAGGAAAGTAAAACCTAGGAGAAGCATTTGAGTAATTACTATTTTTTGTTGCAGACCAGTCAATATGAGTCAGAAAATGTCATTATACTGTCCTGCTAATAGATAGTTTATCACAAGCTTTATATGCACAGAATATTTTAAGCTAAGGAAGCTAAGGGGAGATGCACAACTAATGAAAAAAAGAAAGGCAACAAAACCTGATTTCTCGTGCAGGAATGCTGTTCATGGAATCCAACAAGAAAGACAACAAATTCCTTAGTATCTTAGCGTAGCTGCCTTTCATCAAAAGAATAAGGACAGCAAAGAGGGTTTTGTATGTTTTTATTTCCCAGTGGATAACTTCGTTCTTGTCTAACAATGTCCAGGATTCTCTTTCTCTCTTCTTGTAATATTCAACTGTTATAAATATCAACAACAGTTGAGGAAGAATTAAAAAATCCAAGAAAAATTTGCTCTATTAAGAAGCAACAAACTTTCCTAAGTTATTAGGGCCAAATCCTAGAGTTTTTTCGTCTATTCCTGGGAGAACTGATTTGGTCATTGTCTAGGCAGATAAGGGTAGTTAAAAAAGTTTGAATAAAGGTATGTGGTATCACATATGATACCACTCTTGTTCCCCTAGAGCTCCAGCTGACATTAGCAGGAGTTTTGCATGAATGAGAGTGGAATAAAACATTCAGGATGTGCCTCCTGCTATTTTTTTCCAGGTATTCAGACTCAAGTGGAAGTACACAGGAGCAAATCAGATTCTTACCGCTGACTTCAATGGACTTTGAATCTTTTCTTAAAGTATGAATTTTAGTATTCCTGAATAGTGTGACAAAAGTATCAGAGATTCTTTATTCTTGTTACGAATAAGCCTTGTGAGCAACAGCAACTCCCAAATCATTAAATCTGTAATTCCCTCACCATCTTACATTGATATTACAGTTCCAGTTTAACAAAGGTCGTCAATCATGTCACAACCTTATGATGAAGATAAACTGTAAGGTGGGGACATGAGCTTCTTACATGGGCCTGCTCTTCCCTGTAATCGTGTGTACACAAGTCCACATTGCACTAACACTGTTATATAGTAAGTAATGTGCAGGGCATTGATTGAAGTTTTGGTAAGGCTTTACAGTTAATGAGTTTCCCATGGATTCATTTATTATTGGGTATTGGTTATTAATAATTATAATGTAAGCTTTTTTAAAGGACCAAAACCAAATTTCTTGGTTGTCAGTGTCCCATCAGTCATGGATATGACTTTTTTCTGGAAACTAAACTGTGTTAACTGAGCTGGGATCTTTTGAGTTTTGGCAACTTTTTTCTTTCCCCCTCCCTTTTTTTCTTGGAATTAATAGTAGTACTTTTCAAGACAAAGATATTAATCTGAAGAAGTCTGAATCAAGAAAATACTTGTCACTTCATATGAACACTTCTTCTCATGCCTAAATGCTTTTCTTCAATCACTGCAAAGGACCTAAAACATGTTCCTTTTCCTAGGGGATAGATTAAACATGGATAATTGAAGTGAATGGGCCAAAGCTACACAATGAACGTGCTGTTCATTCCAGCAGACAAAGCTGGAAGGGGAGACCGTTGGTGGCATCTCAACCTTGCTTAAATCTATGGCATAACTAGATTTCAGCATAGTGACAGTGTAATCTTGACCTTGCAGCAAATACTGTCCACTAAACTAGGCTTAAGAGAGTTAGTGCAAGCAAGCTGGAGCCTGTCCCTGTTGCCGGATAGTCTTGACTGCACACGTGGAGGATAGCCTGGTGCTGCAGAGGGCCGATTCATGCATCGTTTCACCAATTCTTGTTGTATGTTGAGTTTCTAGGTCTACAGGGCTGTCCTGCAGGGTGTGAGAGGAAATCAAGTCCAGGTGTTGCCATTCCTTTCTAACTTCAGTTTATTTTGCAATTAATTTCCAATGATGGTGTTAATTTTTACTGCACTCTTAATGATCAGAAATATCTGGCAGATTAACATCACTTAACTTTCATCTTATCAAGGGAGATAAAAGAAAAGATTAAAGAGATAGGAGTTCCTTGTTAAATGCTGTTAAGATAGGGAGCACAGAGTCTACAGACATGAAATCAAATGAGTGAAAACAAAGGAAAAGTTCAGGAGCCCCTTGCCACTGCCTGTGGGATTTACCCTTTATTTACTGCTGATAGTCCATCTGTCAGCTCCCCAGCAATGCTGAAAAGGAGACTACACCTGTCAGCACGTCTGTGAGGTAGAGATGGAGCAGATGTTGGAATTTGCACCACTGAAGCTAACATTTATTATACCTAGCATAAAACTGCTAATAAAAGTGGAAATAGTGACTCTCTAGTTCAGTGCCTGATCCTCTCCTTTTTTTTCCTTTCTTCCCTTTTTACTTTCTTGAGTGCATATCCCCTGCTCAGCTTCAGTAGAAATAAGTAAGACACCGAGGAAATTTAATTCTACTAGTATTCAAGCAAAACAGAATAATGTGTTTAATATCTGCACAGTATAGGGGAGGTGGAAGATTCATGCACTCTAAGGAGACGAGGGAAAAGATGCATTAAAGCCAGTCTCTTGGCACACTGCAATATAAATTCACCCTCACACACACATGAAATACATTAAGGAGAGCTGTGATACAAATCAGCAAAGAGCAAGGAAGTCCCAAGTCAAAGGAAGAACAATATCTATGCTATCATGTTATTACTGCCATATATTCTAGTATATGTTATTAATGACAAATAAAATGCAAGCACTAAACATGAGGGGTATAGCAAGGAAATATGGGCCCAAGTTAAGTCAAGAGTATTGAGACCTAGTATCAGGGATGGCTCCCGAGCAGCGACGTCTGTTAGGCGGTATCCCGTGCTCCCGAGCGGAGAAGTGSGGCTCCGGCAGTACGCCGAGAAGCCGACGGCGCAAAGCTCTGAGGAATGGACCGCGGCGGACAGTCCTGATCGGGCGGTGAGGGACAGGCTAATAACAACCCTTTGCGCTCGCGTACCACGTTCCATCTCCCGAGCGCYTAGCATAGATTAACTGGCTAATCTTCCGTGTTTCCTGAGAGCTACCACAGACGAGCGTCGGCGCGCCGCTCTGCTGCTGGTGAAGCTGAGGAGGGGAAGGTCCGTTGGTCTGTCTGGGCAGGCAGCAGAGCCGCAGGCCCCGCGGCGTGAGACTCAGCCCATCCAGCCTTCCCCAGACTGTGAGCTCGCACGTCTGTGTCCCAAGTGGAATTTCCACGTTGCTGTTAGACGGAGTAAAGATTGTGAAATAAGCTGTTAGAAGCCCAAGCTGGATCTGAAACTCGCTGCTCGCTTTGCACACACAACCACAATTGCTCTGACTCCTGAAGAGATTTGAGCCAAGTGTTTTAATGACAGAGGTAATTTGAATTTGCATGAACAATTTAGGAATCCATAACATTTAAGAGTGAATGTCAATGAAACTGAATGCAGCCATTGCATAATGGCTTCTTGCTGCTGGAGAAACTGCAAGCAAAGCTGAGGCATTTGTTYTTTGTTATAAAACAGAAGGTATTGATCTATAGCAGCAATCCGCTTCGTGGGCAATATTCCTATTACATCAAATGACTGATGTAGATTTAGTCATTTTGTCTGGTACAAGAAGAGTGATATTCTTGGCTTTACTCTTCCATATGGATTGTAGAGTTCTGGCTGTTTTTTATAAAAGAGACTTGGGCTATACATCTGCTAATTAGGAACCAGATTACCAATAAGTTATAGTCTGTTTTTAAGTGTGTGCACCCCTCTAACCTAAATTTAAAGTAAGTATAATGTAGGAGGATATATATAGATATGTGGAGAGATGCATATCTACAAAGAATTAAAGTATCTAAAGGCATATAAAATATGCCTGTCAGACTAAAATATGTATTTATGGGTGAGTGTTCATTTGCTGGGGAGGTTTTCAAAAATTTGTATGAGTTTGGGTTTTGGGGAAAGCTACATGGATATACAAGCTATTTATCAGCATGAAGAGATTCAATAGACATCATTCTGACTTGTTTTCACAAATTCCATTTTTAAAACATAAAATGATCTGCTCAGTACTAACATTATTTTTATCAGTTTTAATCTGTTGTTTCCAGACTGTTACCAATTTATCAACAACATCAGCATCATTGAAGATAACTTGAGATTTACATTTCTAATTCAATTACGAGCTTATTCAGTTTTATGCAAAGCCTCACTTAAAAAATAAATAATTAGGATACTACATCTCACCAACAGCTTTCCAGCTTCTGAGAGTCATATTCAGCCTGTCAGCCCTAGCATCTCAGTTTGAGAAAGCAAAAAGCTTGGTTGCTCTGTTGTGCTCTTCACCTTATCTGACTGATACCATCAGTGGACAGAAAAGATTGCTGCAGAGTTTTCCAGTCAACGATTATTCTCTCTAGTTCTAGCACATTAGATCCTAGTCTTCAACTCTGGTCTAACTAGGTCACATAGGTCTCTTAAATATGTGAAAAGGCTGCTAGTAGTTTGTCGTCTATGTTGTGAGAAGCTCAACAAAAAGTAGTGGGAGCAGCGGGGTGTGGAGGGAAATGGTTCTGGATGTGTTGTTGAGTATTAGGGGTGAAATGCTGGACTAAGTAAAGTCAAAGACACAGCCACTGCTCCTTTTGGTAGGACAGGCTTTTACTCTGTCATGATGTGCCACCTTGCACACCCCTGTGCTCCTTTGCGATTCACAGCCCTTAATCTGTGCCACGACTGAAAATCCACCGTCCACTGTGCTTGCAAACAACTGCAAGCTGCAGTGATGTGTAGCACCATCTTTCTGCCCATTTTGTTGGCCACAGAAGAAAACATACAAAGAAAGCACAACTAGAGATGTGGTGCTTCACTAGTAAGTATGCACACTTGAATGCTATGTATGTACAGAAATGATCTTATTTAACCATTTAAAAGGCAGTGTTCGTTCTTGGACTTTGCTGGGAAGAGGAAAGTGAGAAATGATAATTAAAAAAGACAACCACAACAAGTGAACTGTAACTAWAGCTTGCTTCTTGATTGGAAGCATTTAGAAGGTGATGCTGGAACATGAAAATCAATTAACTCAAGAAGAAATCATGTTCTTCACCTTCTTCCATGTTTCCTGGCATCCTGGTAGGCTTAACATCTGGGTGTCCTCAAGACATTTGATGCATTTCATTCATCATACATGACATTTGCATAATGCGAACATCATACTTTATGCAGATGCATCCTTGAATATTTCACAAATTATGATTGCTATTTAAACTTCCCATAAATAAACCCCACAGGGACTTGCCCACTTCAGAATGTGTGAAAAYGCAAGGTCCAAAGTGACTCGTTACTTGCACTGGCACACTATAAATTTGCTTCATATCACAAGTAAATACAGTGTCTTTCATTTTATTTTCTTTCTAAAGCCATTAAAATTCTATTAGCTGTTTGTGAATATTATTTCATGCCATCTGCATTTACTCCTAAGTTGTGATAGTGACAGCTGCAATAATTTGTATGCATTTTCTGTGTACAGTTAGTTATTGAGTAACAGAACCTTCCTCTTGTGTTGCTATAGAAGATATAGCCAAATACAGAGATGATTTGTTTGTAAATCTAAATCCCCAAAGTATTATTTTATTTATTAGGGCAACAGAAGGGAAAATGGTGAATAAGGCAAGGAAAAATGTTTGATGTTAAGTGACAAACAGTAAAGTTTCTCCTTTTCACTTATTTATTTGTCCCTCACTCACAGTTTTGCGTTGAAATAAAAGTGGACAGTGTAAGAATGGTCAAATTTTATTATGTCATGTTTTCGCTTGTGAAAGGCTGAAAGCTTCCACTGTGTAAAATACATGTATTTTAACTGAGTACTATTTAAGTATTGCAGAGGTGCTGAAAAGGAAGTTGGGTAGTAAGATGTGATCGTTGTGTCATCATCTGAGGTAAAGGCGTCTCAGTTTGCACTGGCTGAGGATGCAGCCAGTAATTCTAAGCCAGGTAAAAGGCTTAATATTACAGAGCAGTCAACTTGGATAGCAACAGGCCAGCTGACAGTAGGGTCTCTGGTGTGGATGTCTCAACCTCTAAACAYTGTTTTACTTGATATTTATGTCCCCAAGCACTCTCGGAGGGGAAGTTCACCACTGTGCAGATGGCAGTGTAAGTCTGTGCATGATTTCAGTCATCTTTGAGCTTTGCTTTGGGAGCTTCCTTAGGAGTCATGTGAAAAATAATGTGCACAGGGTGCATTTCCTCCAAAGGGAGGTGTTTATCCCAGGGCTTGCCGTGGCCTTAATTTTGTGTGTGTAGAGTTAGACAAGAGCTAAAATATTTTCATAGTTTGATGCATGTGCTTTAGAAAGCATGGCCCTCCCTTTTATATTTGTATAATGTCTAGCTTGCGAATGCACAGGTGATAAATACTTCAATATTTAACCATGATTCACCTGTGGAAAGCAAAGGAAAAATTATGCAAATAGGGCCTGAATGCAGCAGTGAGCCCTTTTATATTCTGCAGAACATGTCAACAAATAATGTTTTATGAATTACTCACTTTCCTTTGAAAATAAAGCACTTCTCTCTTYAGGTGTTCAGGATTGCACCTAATCATAAATTAGAGAGGAATGGAAGCTGGATTAATATGTCCCTCAGATGGCATGAATTCCTAGRGAAATAGGATCTTTGTTTAGAGTGACCTTCCCACCTTCTGTTTTCTTGGTTTTCTGAAGYGCAGTTGTGAGCTGACTCTGCTTGTCTCCTGTGGTGCAAACGAGACGAGCAGGGCAGCGTTCAGCGCCCGCAGGGAACGCTGCGCGTGACGCTAGACTCGGTCTCAGCTGCAATCCAGGTGCCAGTGCTGGCTCACGGCAGGGCGATGCGGCCTGTTGTGGTTCCCTCCTCGCCAGCGAGGAGGAGGGTGTGGATGTCTGAGCGAACACCCTGAAAGAACCTGAAGCAACGAAATTTTCTATCTCGYTACAGTGCTTATATATTGATTAGCACAGTTAACTCCAGCCAAGCTTTGCCCTCTGCCTTTTTTGTGCCGGAGATGGGCACGAGCACCAAGCCTCCCGCGGTCCCCTGCTCCTGTGACCTCCCRCTTGCTTTGGACTTGCTCTGGATTTTGTTTGCCCACACACCAAAGTGTTCTTGGGACAGTAGCTGCTCACTGAGTGACAATGGAAGGGCAGAAAATAAAGCTGCAGTGAATCCATTTTCATATGGCAATGTAATCAGGGCAAAAAGAAAAGCTTAAAGCGTGACCAAGTCCTTGGAGTGAAAGTTCTGTTCATTTCTGCACTGACGAAACTGAGCTTTCCAAAGATGAAGCAGCAATGTCATGCAAAATTTCCACTTCTCTCTTCTCCAGTGTTTGTTCTGATCTTCTATGGCCCTCAAAGGGGCTCAAACATCAGAGAAAAACAAATTTCAGAGCATAACTTTGAATAATCCTAACTGAGTCATCAGTTTAAATACCTAATTCCTATTAACACTTTTCATCATCTCTCCTGAATAGCTTTGATGAGGTTGTGGCCATTTTTACCAAAAGGTCATCAGAGTTTCTGTCACATGCTATGATTCAGTATTCCTTGATCAGATAAACTGCTTCTCACATGGAACATTAAGAATTACTGTTTAAGGACTAGAAAAATTAAAGAAACCATAGCAAAATCAGGACCTCTTCTGTGATGAGCTGTGCAGTACCAAGAAGCTGCTTTTCCCAATCTCTTATACTATGTTAAAAAAGATCTTTAAGGAAGCCATACGGATTTAAAAATCCTGAAGGCGACCGCCTCCCACAGCTGTCTAGGGCTCCCTTCGGCCCCGCAGCTGGGCAGCAGCCTGCAGACCAGTCGATCACCGAGAAAAGCACCGCTCCWTTCGCCGTCAGTGTCTCCGTAGGAAGAACCCTGGTGAGGGCAAGAGCGGACAGCTTTAGACCACTTCTCCACAATTCTCGCACACAACCAGAAGTTGCTCTTAGCCTTACCCCGTATTTATGAATTTGAAAACCTACTATTTGGGCCTCACTATAACAGCTTTTAAAGGCTACCTATAGATAGAAATCAATTGGAAATCAACACAGCAGATGCTAAGTGGCTGAAAAAATGAAGTTGTTGATTGCAACCCAGGGACCTCTGGTGCAAAAATAACTCAGTAGCTCCTTCAAGACTGGTCTCAAGAACTCAAATGGCAGAGGGAGATCCAGGCTACATCACGTGTGTCCACTTGTTGAGTTTATCGGTAAAATTACAGTTCAGTTTTCATTTGTTATTGACATAATATCACTGAAAGTCCCTTTTGGGAATATAAACATCTGTTAGGTAGATTCCTGCCTTCATCCCCATATGGCTAAACACTGCCATCCAGTCTGGCAAGATAAAATTACTCTTCAGAGCTGATAGACCTCTAACAGATTAACATAAATGTCTACAAATTTAGGGAACTGCTATTCTTTTGCTTATGGGTTCATTAATAGAGTGATGGACCTTGGAAAAGCAATTGCCTTTTGTACGATTGACATTAGCAGGTTTGTTAACAACAAACCTTGTGACCTTAATGGGCAGCAAGGTAGCATACTGCATGTGGGTGAGGCTAGAGAATAATTACTGTGACATGTTTTGGTGTAAGCCAAAGTAAAAAATTATGTCCATTTAATAGACTTGAAGGTCACTAGTTTCGGTTATCTGGATGTGACATTTTACAGAGATTTTGTCACTGAAATGAAACTTAAAGGATTATTCTGTTCCCATCTGTCATAAGAATGAGCGAACATGCTGGAGAGGCTGCTATTTTCTCCTTCTGATTGCTCCCATGTATGTCAGGATTGCTGGTGAGTTTAGGGTCACCACAGATCGGAGGCTGGGGAAGAGTTTCTGGTGCATGTGGCTAGGGTAGGAGGGGGATAGGAATGTGGAGGAGCACAAATCTTAGGTGGGTTTCTGACAGTTTTCCTGGGATCTAAACATCTTCATTCCCAGTAATGCCATTTTAAACATATCTCCCCCGTGTCAAGAGGGGAAAATGTGTGACTGCTAACTTTGCACCTGTCCAGAGGTGGCGCATGGAAATCGATAAACCAATCTCGAGAGTGCCGTGCTACTACTCTGAGGTCTCAGAGCTATGATGTGACTTGCTGCAAACTCTTCACATTATTGGCTTTCCTCCCTATCAGAAACTATTTGGTTCACAAGACTAAAATTACTGTAATATACAGCAGAGAAACGAAGGGCAAATGATCTCCAATTTATTCTCAATCCTGCTAGCAATTTAGCCTTTGCAACACAGCCTATCTTTAATTAGTTTTTGACTTCAGATAATAGGTGATCTCTCCAGTATAAGGGTTTTGGCCTTGTTTGCCTGTCTTTGAGCTTTCCTGTGTTCCAGTGAAAGCAGGTCAAAACAGCAATTTGGGAGAAGAGGATTGACAAAGAGTAAAACACTCTGGGAATAGAAATGGCAACAGGCTCTCGACTGTCCCTGGGGGTATTAGAATATAAAAGGAACAGGATACTTTTATCTAGCAATGTAAGAAACAAACAATACTCACCCCCCCCCAAACTAAAAAACAAAACAAAACAGAAAAGACTGGAAATTACAAAATTTCTACTTACCATTTCAGTGAAGTTCTGGAGCAACACAGGATGAGTCCGAAGTTGGAGTCTGATCAATTTAAGAAAGATTGTGCGTCTAGTGTTTGTGTGTGGTACCTTATATGAGGATTTTTGATATGGGGCAGCAAGCAGAGATCCATAGGGACCCTGATGCTCCTCAAGACAGCTCCTCTGTCTGCAGTACGTAGTACAGCATCGTGAGCCTGTTGATGCTCCCGAGGGCGTACCTTCACTCTAGTCAAGGCAATCCCACTTAGAGGATGTGTTCAGTCAATCTCTGGTCTAGTCAGTTTGTCACTGARAAGTCAATTAATACCTTTCTTTGTGATCCCTTCAGAACTTAAATGCTGGAACAAAACTGCCCAAATTCCCCACCTCAATGTCGTGAATGAAGGGCTGAGAACAATTCTGAGCTGCTACTAGTAAAGCGTTAGRTATCAGAATCTTTAGATCAATATCTTTGACAGTGGAAATGAAGTAGAAAAAGATGGAAAAATAATATAATCTTATTTATGCTGTGTATCTGTAACTTTATGGAGCATGGAGAAAGCTTTCATCTGCCTTGTGTTGTGTCCCACTCCACTGTGTTCCTCTCTCTGCCTGCGTGCAAGGTGAGCATGTAATCCTTCCTGCTGTAGGATTATGGGTGTCTGACAAGCATTCCTCAACTCCATCAGCTCTGCCTTTGAATGCTTCACAGTGACAGATTAAAAACTGATGCTCCTCCAGGGACAGAGCATGTTCAGAGTGTGTATCTGAGATACTGTCAACTGCAGCGTGCACAGGAATTATGAGGTGTTGGGTTCTTGCCCAGCTGAAGCCCTTGTACTGCTTTGTGGGTTTGTTTTGTATCTGATTATCTGAATTTTTTTCTACTGTTTTGCACACTCTCTCTGTACTGGGAAGGCAGTGATTCGGTGTCAGGGTGAATAGAGTCAGAGTCCATCCTGAGCACGAGGTGCTCATTAAAGAAATGAGGCACAGACTCTGGACACAAACTGACACTCTGCTTGAGCTCCAGCTTTTTGTTTCTTCTGTTTACTAGGAATTCCTTGTGTTGGAAATTCTTCCTAGGGAGTATCTAATAGGTGAAAAATTAATTCCACATAAACAGGGGCTGAAGTGGGAGGAGTCCTTATTACCTGAACTGCAGTATTTGGTCCAGTAACTTTAAAACAATGACTAGTCTCAGAAACCTCTGTATGTTTTTCATCTACAGAAAAAGACACAGACTGAGTTAGCATGTATCGCAAAAGTATATCATYGCCCTGAGCAAGCATTGTGCCCTCCACTCTTGTGAGCACTCTTTGCAATGACAGATTCATGGTGCTCAGAGAAATTAAACTCAGTTGTGGATGGAATCTAATTTCATCCCTTGTCATTAAACATCTTCAATCTGGCTTTGCTGTCTTACCCAATGTGTTGTTACAGGTGGAAGAACTATTGCTRATAAAGAACAATTGATCATTCAAGGGAATTCCTTCTTGGTTTTCCATAAAGAATAGGAAAGTAGGGCTGATTATGAGTGTATTAATATCTCTGTGAGCTGCAGGTMGACTGTTCTGTTTAGGTTTCACAAGCAAAGCAAATTTTGTTCTCTGAATGAAGTAGAACTAAAAGTATCCCTTTCTGATCTCACCCTCTCTATGCTTTTTATAATTCAAAATTCCTACCATTTTCCTTCCCTTCCATTTGCCTCCCTTTCATCATCCCTTTACTAGATGTTACTGGAAGCTGAGTGTGAATATCAGCCATGAACCCTTCAACACCTCTTGGGTAGCAGCTCTGCCAGCCTGCCCGCCCTCAGTGCTGCGCTCTGGACAGCCCCGTCCACCCTGGGCTCCGCTAGGTCAGGCAGGTTCAAGTGCTAACGTTCTTCTCACGGACATATCTTCCCTGCATGATAGTGTCCTCCTGAGACCAATGTTCAGTTTCACGTGTGTCAGCATCGATCAGGAAACGATAACAACGATCAGATAGTATCAAGTCTCATAGATAGAATCTAAAGTGAATCCTTTCCTTCCTTGTAAACTTTCCAAGATCAACACTGGTAAGAATGTAGTGCTRTTCTCATGGTAAAACAAACATGATATCTTCACTGTGGTTTTTGCTTAGGGATAGTTTATATACAGTGGTAAGCCTCTGTACATAACCTTGCCATATCCTATTATTGATGATTAGAAAAAAAAAAAGAGAGAGAGTAAAGTACATTTGGAGCATAGTGCCTTCGGTGAAGCAAGTCTGAACTCATTTAGTGTATAAATGACAGTGAATCAGGAACCTCCTGCTGTTCCTAATGATAACACTTCCTGTAATTTGCATGATAAAATTCTGCTGATTTCAGATAGCTTTTCTTAGGACAGATATTTGACACCTAAACTTTATGATAGGGAATAAATTATTTTGCTATGTTCCTAACTGATCACAGTCATGAATTCTGATCTGCTGACATTCAGCCTAAAACAAAAGCACAGAACCTTGTCTAATAGCACTACAAAAAAGGATAGTCAGGAAATATTAACAAGTTTCATATGGTAATTTATGTAAATATAAACCATAACTCACTTGAAAAGGTTCAGTTAAACATATAGAAAGAATCTGAAAGCCAAAGTTTTCATGACAAAGCGTAAATGATACTAGTCTTTACCACCCAAACATTGCACTTTCTGGCACAAAAAAAGGGAACACCAGAAGTTTCTCTTTAAAAAAGTAAAGCATTTCTCAGTTTTTGGTTTCTGATCTTTGGTGATGGAAACACTGGAACACAGCATTTCAAATTACATTTCCATAGTACCAAGGGCTTGGTTGTCACTCCTGTATAATAAGCCAAAGGGACATGTGACATTTCTCCATTCCATGCGCGGCCCATGGCATGATGTGGCTGGGATGTTACTTTAGCCTGAGTGAACAAGCCAAGGTTCAAGGTGGACCAGGCTTCAAGGTGGAGGTGAACCAGAAGACAGCTTCTTTCCAGGGGAAGGTAGGCACCATCTCTGACACTGAGATGGAGGGAAAACCATCAGTCTCTTACTAACCCATGCACGATCTGCCAGTCAGCTGTTCGAAACCCCTCTGGAAGTATGATAGAATCCTGATGATCCGCTGATGTAGAACTTAGTGAAGACGTTGGGCTGCCTTTTGTTCTGCATGACTTCATTAAGGTCATTTCCAATCTTAGCAGAGCCAGATCTTCCATCTCTAGTCTGCGTTTYGCAAGGACCATGTATTTTAATTAAAGTCATTTAATTAGTCTGCCCATAATCTGTCAGAGCTCTCTTCTCCCGCTGAGCCATAATTAATGTATTGAACCTCTACTTTACAACTTCCACTTTTTATGTTTTCAAAACAAATCAGAACTTGTGTTTTAAGTGACATAACAATAATACTACTTAGCACTTCCTTTTGCTAGAATAACGAGATTGTGCATTTATCAAGCATCTTTCCCCTGAGGCTGTTTGAAGGTCATGGGTAAGATGTGTGTGTACTCAGCACCTTGCAAGATTGAGCCTCAAGCACACAATCAATATTTATAAATTACATTTCAACCTTAAAGCTGTGTGGGTTTCTCTGGGTTCACACAGTTAGGGGTTCTTTATAAGCTTTATTTGGTTTCCAGTGGAAGCGAAATAGATACTAAAGGCCTKAATCTGAGTTATACTGAAAGCCAAATTTTCAGCACTCAGAATTCAAAGACAAGCTCTTCTCGATAGCTCAGCTCCCATTCTGGCACCAAAGCATGTGTTTAGATCGTCAGAATTACTTAGCATATTGGGTTCTAGCCTGAGCTGAAAATGTTCAGTTACAGATCATCTTGACCATTAGGACTCCCCRTTCTTTCTACAACTTAATGAAGGAAGAGATACTTGAACGTTGCAGAATTAGGGCTACAGTCTAAAGAAAATGGGCATGGGACCTTCATGATTAACACAGCACTGCCCTTCTGAGATGCTGGCTCGTTACTGACTGTGGAAAAAAGCCATTTACATGAACACTGTTAGCATCCTCTTTTTTTCCTGGCTGGTCTCCCACTGAAATACTGATCCAGGCCAAAACTTGTTTAGTTTGCAGTTCTGTAAAGACCACAGCTCAGGGTAATATGGAGAAGACAAAATGGAAAATGGATTTCAGAAAGATTTCTAAGTGAGAGAAAATAAATAATGTGGAAATTGAATGATAAAAACAGTATTTTGCCCAAATCTAGTCTTTAAACTTGGATGAGATCAGCCAGTTCTGCTTGCTCGCCTCTCAGTTTAGCTCCAGCCACTTTGTAGGTCCCTTCCTTGGCCTCTGAACGCGGCCCGTGAGCCGCTGCGGTTATTTCCCTTTGTCTCTGCTCCTCCCGGTTTCCCGAGCCCACGGAGCATATTTCAGATTAAGGGGAATATTCATAAAGCAGAGCAGTAGTCGCCTGAGTGATGGGGCCGCAGCCAGCCCTGCTGCGGCGGCCGAGTCGGTCCTCTGAGTGCCGGGGACACGTGCGAGGCGGAGGAGCGCCGCAGCTCTAATTGCCTTTGCCGTGGCCTCGCGTAAATCAGCGCGGGTCCCCGAGGGGCAGCCGAGCCGTCTGCAGGTCTGGAAGCAGCAGCCCCCGTCGTATCCAACCCATCCCTCTTCCTGCTTTCCTGCTGTACTGCCGGTTATTATACGTTAACTAAAAATGGAGACCCAGAGGCTTGAGTGTTATTGTGAGTCACTGGTTCAGCCGGGTCCTTTATTATTATTAATGATGAAATACTGAGGCTGGGCTGCTAATGAGCGTAAGCTCCCTTCTGTGTGTTTATTTTTCTTCCCCTTTCAAACTGTCACTTCAGAGTAAATTACTTTTCCCTGCATCTTTGTCAGGCAACACTGTACCAGTACAGCCACCCCCATCTCACCCTCTGCTCCAATTTCAGGCTTACTCGGTTTCTCTCAGTGCAGTTTACTAAGCAAAGTACAGCAGATCCTCCCATCTGTCTTACTTAAGTGGCACAATGCACCTCAACAGCAGATAGAGACATCATTTTTATTACGCCGAGTTCTGGTACTTGTTTTTTTCTGAATTATTTACTAAGCCATTACCAGAAAAGTGGGGGGAGAGGCATGGAGTTAGAGAAGAAAGCAGGATTTTTAAAGTGGTAGGAGGAGGAAAAGCAAACAATGTCAAGCATCACTCACAAACTCTGCTGTGATTTTGTTGCCTTTGTTGCATCCCATGCTAAACATGTTTGTGTCAGGCAAGCAACCCACCTTAGATGGAATTTCACACCATTCAAAGCATCAGTGTCACCAGCCTTAATGTGTGTTATGTTCAAACATGCAATGTAATCCATCAAAAACCCCTGCAGACCTTGCGCTTTCCTCCAGATTTATCTGTTTATCTGCCTCCCTCTCGGTGCATGCACGTAGCCAACCTTCTGTCTGTGGGATTTTTTAAATTTATTTGGAAACAACAGACCAGATTCTCAGTTAGTGTAGCTCTCACAGCTCCGTTGGCATCTTGCCTGCGGATTTATCCCGGCAGAGGGGACTTGCTGGTTGTTGGCTGGAATCTGCTGGCTGCCGGGATTAACCCCAGGGTTTATCCGGTGTTGTCACAGACGCAGCTGAACTGACCAAACCATTTCCACGGGAGCCTTTACAATGGTGCTTTTCAGATCAGAAAATCCATTCCTTCGTTGCCTGCATACCTCCCCGAATGGTCACGTGGAAGGAAGATTTTGTTTTGCCAGGAGGAAAATATTTTTAGATCAAGCACAAGGTCTAAAACAAAAAGGGAGCCAGACTCCTGAAGGAGCTTGACCCGGGCGCTGCAACTCTGCTGTTGTATCTGCTTTGCCAGCTGTTACAAGYGCAAATCAAACTGGAGAAGGGAAATCTTTTCCTTTGTTTATAAAAGTTCAATTTAAACAAAACCAGAAACAATAAAATCAAAACTGGTCCAMTGGGGAAGAAAATCTATATTTGATTTAAAACAAGAGAAGAGCAGTTATTCCTCTAAAGAGAATATTAAACTAAGTGGCATTAGATTAACATGGATATATTTACATTGATTTAAAGAAAATAAATTAACTATTAAGATATAATTTATAAGCAACACCGTGGTGAAAAGCATACCTGTCTTTCCTAATAAAGCTTTGCTTTCAACGTGATCTCTAGTGAATTTTGAACGCTTATCACACAGTGGGATGCTATCTGGGGTTTCTGGTGGAAATAGTAGGAAATATTGTGGCATGTTTAATTCTGTTTTTCTTTTTAGACTTCATTTGTTCCTCTAGACTTGTTTCTTTTTTTTATTCCTGTCCCCCGTCTCAGTTCATTTTTCACAGTGCACATTTCCATCTATCATCACTTAGTGCTATTATTTTAATATATAAACATGGCAATTTCTCCAAATCAGAAAGCAAATCCATTAACATTTGAAGTGGAATGGAAATTTTGAGATTGTTGAAGRGATCTGAAAATTAGCAAAAAGAACTTCCCTCTCCCCTGGACCAAACCRAAGCTGCTAAATAAGATGTTCTGATTAACTGCTACAGATCGGTGGTGGTATTTTTGCATATCCCTCCCAGATGTGGTAAAATTAATGAACATTAAGTTTTACATATTGATACTACATACCCAGGTTAATATGCAACATCTTTTTCTAACCACTTTGTGTAGAGGAAAGGAAGTGGCAAAGGTCAGTGAGACACGCTGGTTCTTGCAAAAGCCTGTGGAAACAGCGGCGATTTCTCCACAACTAAGTCGTTCCCTGGTTGAGATGCACGTCACTGGCGAGTGTCCTGGAGCCGCCGGTTCAGAAGAGAGGGCCTCGTTCCACAGTTTCCTGTGCTCGTGTTTTGCATAGGTGAATGCACATATGCCTAATTGGTCTCCAAATGTCAGTAGCAGTTTGCGTAAGCCCTCATTAGTCTTTAGGAAGCCTGGTGGTTTGAGTGAATGGAGAAGCAGCAGAAGGGCACCCAGGGAGGCAGACGAGGCTTTGTGGGCCTTGCTGTCGGCGTGAAAGTGCCTGCTTTGTGCTAGAGGCCAGCTGTCTCCTTCCCTCTTCGCTTACATCCTGGCAGGAACTTTCTTCCCGACTTTGCAGGAAGTCCTAGTCTTGGGGGAAAAGTGTGGACTGGACTTGTAGTAGCCCTGTATTCTGTGAGTTCTTTCCAAAGGAGGGCTCCCAAACGGGGGTCTCAAACCCCCAGCATGGCATGGCAATATGACGTGGGAGATACTCCAGGCGCATCTCGGCGCTGCAGGGGCCTGCCCTTGACCTGGTAGGGCAGCGTGGTAACTCTGGACTTGGGCCCACAATAGTGGTACATTTTAGTCTCCAAGCTCATAAACTATATTAGATATTTTAATGTAYGTAATTTAGGAAAATATGGTCCGTTCCATCTGCTTTACATTAATTTGAATGACTGATTAAAAATACAGGTTGAAATGTTACAGCTACTAATAATTTATCCACATGGCTAGCTCTTAATGGATGTAGAGGAAATTAAGAATAAGGCTTTTTATCAATTTTCACAGGCAAGCTTTACCATAATCCTTTTATTTCTTTGAGAAATGTGTTTGTTTTTAGTCATTTTATTTGTTTAATAATTTCCCCCTTTTTCTTAATATTTTCTGTAATTATTTCATATTTTATAAGCATATTAACTAATTTTATTCTTTATAAAAAATCATATTTTAATTTTTTAAAGCTCTCTTCTTTTCCAGTGAGTTTCAGCCAGTTTCCAAGCATCTAGGGCTTGTAGCCTATTGATGATTATTGTTGCTTACATTTTCTGGAAGACTCATCTGAGGTGCAGGCCCCAAGATACTAGATATTATACTTGCACAGACAGAGAAGCTGTTTCTTCCCCAGAGAACTCATTAATGTAGATAGACAAGGCAAAATAAGAAAATACTGTTTTAAAGACAAGGAGTTGGCGTACAGATATTTTTAACTGATTGCTCAAGGTCACAGAGCTGCTGAACTATGAATATCTCCAGTCTTTCAAGGCCTCCTTCATTTCCTAGCCCACTAGGTTTTGTTTCCTCCCTTTTGCTCTACAGAGCAGGGAGCTATTGCACAACTCTGATCATGATTCTGGACAATCTGTGCACACAGCCAGGCACTAACACAGTTTGACAATTGTATTTTTTCATAGCAAAAGAGTCTTTGTGCTTTTCTGTTTCTATAAGAAAATGCTGATTTGAATCTGCAAAGATATCTCYGCGCTCTGCACCCCAAACAGAGAATGCACCAGGCCTCTGCCTATCACTTCTCACCGTTTTTCCTCTAATTTTCCCCAGCGCATCATTTCTCCTTGACCTACTTTTACAGACTAGTTTGGCCATTGACTTCTTAGCCACATATTCTGAATTGAACGCTGATAATGACAACATCATATGAAGTTGTGCCTGGATATCAGTTCCRGTTAACATCACAGGTTTATTACAATTTTCATTTTCTTGACAGAAACGTGTCAGAGATTGATGATTTCTGCTAACAAGATCTTACACATTTTTTAGTTCAGAAGGTGGCTCAAACACAGGGAAAGAGCACGGCTGTTACTATTATTTGTTGATTTTGCCAATCTTTTCTGCTGAAGTTGTTTGAAAAAATAAACCGACAGTGCCATATCACACTAAATATCAGCCAGAGCCTCCGCCTGCCTGATTTGGCAGAGAACCCTCACTGACTTGACACATGCTGTGTCCATAATAATGTCCTACGCCTTCTTGACCAAGAGCAGGGGAGCAGTGACTCAGGAGTGATTTGTAAGCTTCACTAATTGAATGTTTGTTTATTTTTAAAATCTGCAGGTGCCTAAGTTACTGTTTTCAATTAATCATTATAATTTATGGAGCCTGTAAAGTAATTGCTGTTGAGTCATGCCTGCAGGTGTGTCCAAATCACCACAGTCGAGGTATAAAGCCATGGAACTAGGTCTTTGAGAGAAAAGTATGCTGTGGTACTGTCTGTTATGTGTATAAGCTCTTGTCTTTTTGCTGAATAACCCAGATCAGGGAGAAGCTAGTTCTCAGAGCAGGTATTAAAATAATGGATCATTCTTAAAAGTGATGATGCAGCACTAGACCTATAAGCAAGCCTGCTCAAAACCTAACATATTCTGCTTACAGGACCAAGAGTGACCTTCCTGTGATGGAGTCTTTGAGGGCTGAACATGTAACTTCTGTTTGGGAATGAAGGTCTTTGTTTTACTTCAAATAGATTGCTGGAGAAGGTATGAAATTCTGTTTTTCTAATCTTCCCCTGGTGCTTTCATCTGCCTTCAAGAAAGGATTTGAAAAGTGATACAGCTTTTACTAGAGACTGAAGTCAAATGTCTCTATGAAAACTGTTAATAATGTGGAATCTAAAACAAAGTAGAGGAATGTTATATCTCCAGGTTGCACAAATGGTTGAATGCTGTGTGTATGCTTTCCACAGAGCTTGTTTGTATACAGCCAACACATTAGCCTTGTGGCCAAAAATAGAGTATGTTCCCATCCAGTCATGTGCTGATGGCTGTGCACAGCTGTCTACTGTAGCCTGTCAAATATGGAGGTCTCAAACCACTGCTCTGATTGATCATCCTATAAACATCTTTGCCATCAGAAGATTCTTCAGGCTATTTTAGTAGTGCCTTGGGGAAGTATCCATTAATATTGCTAGAGCACTGGAGTTCTGTGGGTGACAAAGACACTCAGAAACCATGATAGCATATAAAATACAACTGTCTTTTGTAATACACCATCAATTTGGCTTTGAAAACTTTACTACATTGAGAGAAAAATAGAAATAGGAGTGAGGAAAAGAGCCTGGAACACAAAGCCAGATGGTTTAATCAACAAATATGATAAATGTAATCCTGTTGGAAGTAAGGACTACATCTCAGTAGGGCAGTCTAATCCTTCATCATTGGAGGTAAAGGAAATACATAAAATCCCTGAAATGCTGCATTTGTCAGCAGAAGTTGAGTTCCTGGTGTAGCTCGAATCCATCTTGCACAACACCATGCAGCCCTGGCAATGTAGCTGCCCTTCCCTCTCTAGAGAAGGGCTCCAGCTCTAAGCTTCCCAGCACAGGAGTAAAGAGCAACCTACTCAGTACCTAGACAGCTCTACAAACTGACTTCATGCATACAAGAAATCCTACCTCCTGACTCTAGTGCAGACATGAAAAGAGCAGAGGAATCCTCACACTGTCTCTTTGTGCTGTTGTGTCAGAAAATGTGAGCCTATGCAAATATTTTGCAAGCACTTTAGGATCTCTCAGGATGGATGATATGACATAAAGTACGATCATTTTCTGTAATATATCACCAACTTGTACTGTAGCGTGAGTTTAACTTCCCTCAATTCCCATATATAAGAAAATAAGCAAATTACTGTATAGGGAAAGATAAGTTTCATTAACAACATTGACATCACATATATATCTTTAATTGCTACTCTAAAGGTGAAGTCAATAGCTACACTTACACGAGGGCTGCAACATTTCTGAAATATCCCACATATGATTTTTATTGAAGACGAATGTTTCTGAGAATTGAAAAGCTACTGTTTGCATGAGTGATCTGCTTGATTTGCTATGTATTACTCATAAATCTGTGAGGGGAAAAAAGTTATGTTTAACTTCTTTTCTACAAAAACATGGGCATTAGATTAGTGAAAGGAGGCAAATATAACAGATGAATGCTATTAGCTCTGGCTTCGGTTCTGCTGATTTCATTCTTTGAATGTTTCCAGTCTACTAACTTAGAGGATCAATCTGTTTCTGACACTAACCTTACAACAATATTTATTATATTTGGGTGGGGAGGACAGGAATGCATTAAAAAACAAATTAAGGGGAGAAACAAGATATCTATATACACATTTAGTGAAAAGTGAACACATTCTCATTTTAGATGACACTCCAAATTTGTTAAGACAACAAAGCTTCATCAAGGTCAGTGTAAGCTTGTGACAAACATCTCTGAGCTGATTTGGAATCGGCTAGCACGTGTTGCCACAATACCTGCACCGTGCCTGCAACCGGAAAAGGAAATTCCCTAGAGGTGCTTTATCTGAAAGAAGTTAAAACTTGTGAGCCTCCAAAGTTTGGATGAAACCAATAGATAGGGAATCCTCTGGAATATAGCTATTTAGCTCAGTTTTCTGAAAGTGAAATGGCCTGATAGATGCAGGAAGAGCAGCATGCATTAAAACAACAGCCTGTCTCATAGCTGTGAAACACAGTCCAGTGTAGGTATTTTTCAGAGCTGTAGGTCCTTGAACATCAATCACCCCAAATTTTATACAGTCATTTGAAGAGTGCATGTAAAATACTATCAAATTATAATGATTAGTGTAAATGCCATCACAAGGTCAAGGTGATGGAAGTCCATAGCTTAATTAGTTTTCAGGTGTCTTTAAAGTTGGGCAGCTATTTAATTTCCTCCTTCCTGTAGAGGAGGCAGTAATGTGGTCTATGAAGCAGAAGACTGGATGAAAAGGTGACTTGATTACAAACACATGGTCTGTACAAAAGCTGCTTAAGAAGTGATGCTTTTCAGTGGATATGAATGTGTAGGTGTAGAGATGTTGTATAAATTGGTTTAGATGCATTGGCCTAGCTGCATTAGAAGTAACGTCTCTTGTCAAGCCCACACTGTTGAGTTTTCCATTTGTATGTTTTTGTTGCTTGAAACTTCTCATATTTTAGCAGTTGCATAAATACTATTACACTATAAAAGACCTTGCGGCCTTTATTCCTATTTATACTATTGCCAGTAAACGTCATAATTTCTCACATTGTGCAAATGTTACAGTATGTTATGTTTCCATTTTTCAAAGGCAAGGGTAGAATGAGATGACAAAAGAGGTAAGTTAAGTAATGCTATTAAATGAAAGCTGGAGTTACAGTGAGGAAGGGAATGACAACTGCTGATCAGGAAGATGGAGAGGCAGAGAGTTGCCAGTAGTTGCATCTGTTCCCTGCAGCAAGAGTATTACATCTTCATTTTTGCAATGAAGCCTTTTAGATAGGTCTGTGTTTCTCCATCTCCCGCTGTGGCACTATGCATTACCCTGCGCAAAAAGTAAGTGAAGCCTTGGTTACTTTTTAACACATCCAGTTCAGGTTTCACAGCTTTGCTGAGCTGTGCTGGAGCTGGTGCTCTGGTTTAAATGTTTAGTGACATACTTTTAACAAATATCCTTTCAAAAACCACCTTTTTTTTCAGTTTCATTTCCTTTGAGAACTGCCAGTGGTTAACTTGCTGGGGGAGAGAGTATGATACTGACGCTAAAGGAGGTCTGAGATRCTCAGAATTTGCTATCGGGAGATGGGACTTGCTTGGTCATTGTTTAGATGATCATCCCTAAAGGAATATACATCTCCTGTTATAAGCAGAAGGGGTTATATCTTAAGGAGATGAAATCACTGAACAGAAGCAGTTTATGGTAAGTAGGAGCTCCAGTTAGGCCCCTCAGTTAGCTGCACAGTAACAGAAAGGCTGAGTCCAGGCCAAGGAGACATAGACACGCTCTCTCAGCATACATGTGTGTGCGTAACCATACTATTGCATTCTGCTTTGCAAAGGTCTCATTGGAAATAGTTGTGTCAGCAGTAAGCCAGATCAGAGCCTCCCTGGTCTGTGAATATGCTATATGCTCTAGAAGATGTTGATGTCKTCTTGTTGTACGCAAAGCTGTGCTTTCCTCAAACTCCAATTTCAGGGCAGGAAAAGGAGAAAGGAAAAAGCAGCCAGGTTGTTTTCCTTATCCTGTGAGCCACTAAGCCTAGCAGCCAATAGACACTGCATGCCTGTAAGGAAAACACTGTATTTCATGAAACTTAACATCTGATTTTAGTACCAGTTTAAGATGAAATAGTTCAGTTTCATAGCATTTCTCTTTAAGGAGGGGTTGTGGGAGAAAGTCCAGGCACATGTGATATCTCAGATCAACCAACCTAATGTTAGCACAGTAAGCACATAGGATTAATGGTGCTTCTCTGTGAGCGCTCTGCCCCGTGCTGGAAGCTACAGGAGGAAGTCTGGCTTGTAATGCACAATGATGACCTCAGCTCGTCGAGGAGGGAATAAGTGTAGCAGAATTCCACTGTGCTCAGAATCTGCTCCAATGAAACGGAAGAGAACAGAATCTGTTTTGTTGGGGTCAATGTGGAAGAAATAATTGAAAAGGAATATAACACACTTGGTGAAGGCATATCACTTAGACAGGACATACATATGTGCTGCGAAATGACAGATGTTAATCTAAGAATGAAAAAAACACAGCTTTATACACATATCTCAATGTCTTCAAAATTAACAAGAGTAGACTTTGTCATTGGTTATGATAGGGAAATATTGTCCATTTAACTGCAATTTCTTGTGCTTCAGCTGCTATTAAGCTCATTTAGCCAAAGTCATTTAAGGCCCTTGCTCTCTTTCTTTAACCACATCTGCCGAATTAAATTCCGTGCACTGACAGTGATGCTTTCAAAAGCTCAGAATCAATTCTTCAATCACTTCACATTCTTAGCTGTGATTAAAAACATGTGTCCCCTAATTAAGCTAACGAGAAATTGTTAATTGGCACAAAGCCCCCCTCTGAGTATGCTTGTTAATGTCACCATCACTTTGACAGGAGAAGGAATATAAATGAAGGGCAGACAGTTCTACCAGAATTCAGAATTGGACTTACGGATGTAGGCTTTGTTTATGAAGCGATAGCCATCGGTGCGAAGATGAGGAGACTGTGGAATAGGGGCACTTCTTGTCTAATCAAGGTCAGAAGGAGCTAAATAGAAGAATGCTCAGGTGATAATGTTTTCCAGTACTTCCTCATCAAAATATCAAATTTGACTTCCCTTTCCATCCTCTTCCTGCTTTGCTCTATGAGCAGCTAAAGCACATCTAATTTGTTCAGACACGGATGGTTCAATATCCCTGCGTGCCAGTGACAGGCACCCGAAAGCTTCCTAGGGACCTGGCTCCCGGCTGTTCACTAAATCAGTTGTGTAAGCACCGGCACTCTGGCCTGTCTGCCTTCAGCTAAGGGGCTCCCACCTCTCCAGGTCACCACTGCTTCACAGAATTTTTTTTGTCATCTCACTCTTTCTGTTACGAAAGGTTATATCAGACCTTTTGAAGAACACATGTACCAAGTCACAGATGTACATGCCTGAATCCTTACCAATCTAGCCGGGCATAATCTCGTCCATACAACTGCAGTAGCATTTCTAGTGTAAAATGAAGGAGAGTGCAGGCCCATCTAGATAGGCAAATGGTAGACATCAAAAGCGTAAGTCTTCAAAGGGAGATAAAACTTGAGGATTGGGTCCTGCTTTTCCAGCTATTCTGTTTAGAAAAAATTGAACGAATTCAGGTATCTCACTGGTTAGGATGTTCGCAAGTTCAGTTAGAAATAGCAGCTCCTGCAGGAATAAATGTGGTTTGAGCAGAGCACCCGGAAGAAAAATGGGTAAAAGCTATGAAGAGGAGAAAAGTCAAAAAGAGCCATTGCAGGGACTGTATGAGGCAGCCATGCATTGCCCCCCAGGCTCTGCTGTCCTGTGGGTCGGTAAATTGTTTCGGGTTTTGGTGCAGGGTTAATGGAAGTGGCATCAGGGAGTAACAGTTTACACTGTGCAGGGCAGTGATAAATTCCCTCTGCAGAAAGTGAAAGGCAGGAGGATGTTGACTGTGTTGGTGGTTTGTTTGTTTTTCTTTCAACATGCTTTCATTGTAGACTAGGGAGCAGCACGTATGTTATGGAAACATGGAAGCACAAGATGGGAGGCATTTGGTGAAACTCTTCCTTGTAGACCTGCTCGAGGCCTGCGCTTGCATGCCCTGGTTTGGGGCTCAACAGCAACTAAACTGAGGAATAGGTCTTGCTGGGGGCAGAGTTTGTGTGTTGTCCGAGTGGTTGGTCTTGGCGGATGTAGCACAGAGTGTCACTGTGCAGACCCTTCAGGTTAGCAAGTGTGTTAGCATGTGTGGTAGCATTCACACATGGGACATGTCCCCAGGTGTGAGCAAATAGMGATGTTCTTGTGTTCTCCTCACCTCTCAGGCAATTTGTTAAGTGTTAGCCTGTGGTGTTGGAGAAACACAGCCTTGRGATCAGCGCTTCTCTTCCTTTCTCTCCTCATCTCACTCAAATTGTAAGAATTAGCGCATAGCTGTCTCCATCTGGCCAGGTACACTTGGTTTTAAACAACACATTGCCTCAAGCAAGGACTGAAGTCTCATTCTTCTAGTCTTGCCAGATCCCAGAGGGACATTCAAAGAGTTAATTGTAATGTTTGAATACAGAACTCRGCTCTTCTCACTGGATGAAGGAATCCCAGGCCTGGCACAACATTCGCTGCCATATGCAGCAGTGCCAGTGATATTTTCCTTCATCATTTTTCTTCTCTGGTGTTCATTTGAGATATTCTTGTTCCAAGCTCATGTTCTGTCCAACACACTACCCAGGCTGTAGCAGCAATAGTTGCCTCTGCTAAATGAATGTTTGCTAATAATGTCTTTCCATCTGGATGCTCATCGTGTCTGCTGAGCATATCTGTCATTTCTTCCGTTCCACTTCCATTATAACATAAATAACAGGCAGATTGCAATCCACACTGTCCTGCAGATTGGCAGTTGCTATTTTGACCACACTGCCTTTTATTGTGATATAATAAAGTATGGTCTTTTAATATCCTAGCTTATACGGATACAGCACAAATGGCTGGATATCAAGTGTGTGTCAATGGTGGTGAAGTTTAAGCACCTTGCATCTTGGTCATGGGCCTGGTCTGTCTGTCAAGCTGCAATGAGAAGAGTTGAAACAAAGTAAAAGCACAGTGCCTTTATCAATGGATATATCCCGGTACTTCAGGCTGAAGTCTTCCTAAGGAAAATCTATCACTTGCATGCCAGATGCAGTCACCTGTTTCTTTCTGTGGCTGGATACACAAACTTTAAAAGTCAAACCTTACTGTACTCTCAGATCTTTTGACAGAGGCAAGGTACCTTTTTGATTACTTCTGCACAGCTGAGCGGGGCATAAATCCTGAGACACTGAAGGGAAAGCAGTCTGAGTAAACACAGGATCAGTTCACAAGCAGTAACACTATTTTTAGCATTTATGCTCTTTCTTATTCTGACTATATGGAATATTGCAAATACTGTGATAAGGGAAATACTGTAATTTGTGCATTTTGAAATGTACTCTGTCCCCAGGGTTGCCTGAGTATTTCTATACTTGAGAGTTTTATAGCCCAAATGGGAAAGGTATAGGTGGGCCATAAAAAGTTATTTATTGTAGTTCCATTTCTTTGTTTTTGTGACCACTTGGTTTAAAAACTCCTAGGGTCAGAACTGCAACCTTGTATTCCAGTTCATATTGTTCGTCTGTGTGCCGCAGATGATTTACAATACAATGAAATGTTAACAGAGCAAGTGGATTGGGCACAAGGAAGAACCTCTATCCTTTTATCACAGTGAAGCATGGAAGAAACTGGGGTGTGAACCTGCCAGTCTCAGATCTAAGAGCTCCAGTGAATATTGATCTCTGCAGGGAACGTGAAATAATATCCAAAGTAGTTTTGATATATTGCCTACACCGCAACTCTGAAAAATGCTGGTCTGAAAGACCACATACTTGTTACACCTGCTAGCTATATCCAGCTGGAAATGTATGTGAACCCCTGCACAACTGACAAATTTGTCATCAAATGTACTGTGTTCTGTCTAGGTTTATAAGGATGCCACACTATGGATCACTTGAGGAAAGGTGTCTCACAAAGACAGGGAAAAGCTCATATTTCTGTTCACTGAGGTGTTGCTGACACAATTTAGCATGCAGTATCCAGCTCATTTAGAATTCAGTGCCAAATTCATCCACATCATATAGTGAATCCTGTTTTACAGTTCCCTTGAACATTCTCTAAATGATGGCATCTGAAAACAAGCAGCACAGTTTATATGCTGGAACTGTACTTTTGAAATKAGTTCTTAAAAATATAATCGAGGCTGCTGTGGCCCAGGCATTGGTATGGTTTTTCCTTTATCTATCTCATTTCTGAACTCCTAAGACTATAGGATACAGGATGGATATAAACACGTGCAAACAAAATAAATGGAAGGGAAATTTGGCCCTGGGAAAATGATGTGAAATAAGATGGCATTTTTTTTTCTTTTTTTGCAGGGAATATCTAGTTGTCTAAATCAAAACTTAATAGGAACAAATCAGTTGTCATGAAAACTACATCCGTACTAGAACACCTGTAACGCCGCTCGAGAGAGGAACTATGAGCAGCTGGTATCACACTAGTCAGGCCATCCGTGTAGGGATGGAAGTGCTGTGTTCAGGTGGCTGTTCTGCTTCAGACACCACAAYGAAACCACCTCACCCATACAGCAGTAATCTCCATTAGTATCGTCTCTTGTAGCAGTTTCGACTCCAACAAAAAATTACGTGTAACAGGGAACAGGGACTCCAATCGGGGTCTTACATAGTTTGGAGAATCACTTTAGTTGGGTGGTGGAAACTTTCTTTGCTCTTTTCTTTCTTTCATGGCAGATTTTACAACATTTTGGACCACACTGATACAGAATGGGAAACTGGTGTGATATTTCCAAAATATTCACAGCACAGGAAAACATTCTGACTGGCTGTTCTCAGGGAGTTGCATCATGGATCCCCTTGTAGATACATGGTTAATCTTGCTGTTTCTTAGTTCTTTCTTTTTTATCTTTTGTTTGCTTCTGTAATTGTGGACTTACATTGCCCTGCCCTTGTGGAAGTCTGATTTCAGCTTAGGTGCCTAAATTGCTCGTATATTATTAATCTATCCCTAATTATCTTATTTCAAATGTTCCCATTTCCTTGGCCTGTAATCTTGGCCTAAAAAGCAGATGCATGCATGCACATATGAATGCAAATGGAGAGCTTTACTACATGTTCCATTTGTAAGTTGATTTAGAACTTCCCATATTTTAATAATTCAGAGACCGACAGGACTGCAACGTGACACAGAATCTCAWTTGCAAGAATACAAGCAGTTGGCCAGTGATTGTTCATCTGTGATTCAATAAATGATAGATAACTGCAAGCTAATGTTAGGCATCTGAAACAGGTGTTTAGGAGAGCTGTAAGTACATATCTTCTAATGCACTCTTTATAAATTATTTGCTGAGATTTTAGCTCTGCTATGCCACAGTTCAGGAGGGATGTGAAAAGTTGCCTTTATATAGAGATAAAGTGAAACACTTTCATGGTAATAATTTGCTTTAAAATTAGTTTTACATCTCATCTATTATGAAATGTGAAGATACACTTCTRGCTGCCTATGAGATCCGGGCAGGCAAGCATAAGCAACAACAAAGACCTGCTTTCCATAATTTTCAATCAGTGTGTGCAAGCTTTGTATGTTCTGCTTTTAAGAATGTCAGTATGTAAAATACTGATGAGGTAACCATGGCACCTCAACACAGCACGTTAGTACAGCAGTGCAAAAGAAGAGGGTAGACCAGAATCATTTGGGGAGACTTTTCCCACGGTTTGCTATGCTAAAATTGCATCAAATGTTTACAGATGCTCTACTGATGAGAATCTCAGCAAGGTGAGGAAAGCACAGAATAATTGGGTCTTTGCAGAGAAGAGGGTTCTTACTATAATGGCACCAGCTGTGAACAAAGGTGGAGATGCAATTAAAACATTAATAGGTATTAAGTGAAATTATATTATAGTAAGAGCATGTACTTATTTTCACAACTGATATTTTTTCCTGATACTGATTATTTCACTCATTTATTTATTCATGTAATAAATAACTAGATAGTGGATGGCCCTTCCTAGGCAGTGTGATGCTTGGGGTGTCCTCCTGAGATTTTTCCATCCTTTCTTTCTAAGATACCTGGTGTTGCAGTAGCACTTGCAAGTAGCAAGTATTGGGTTGTTTTGGAGCCTCTTCCCATGTCACCTCCTGTGAGGTCTCTTCTACTGTTTGTGGTACAGTATATTACCAAAGTCTCTTTCCTTAAGACGTTGGCTAGTATTATAAAAAGATCTGAGGTCTGATCAACATAGTTGTCCTCAGTGTAGATGCAGATATATTGGCAAAAGTTTTATCAGTAAATCTTTTTTGGCTTAGGGAGGTTAGATTCAATCCCTTCAGCAGTGAGGCTGGAAAGGGCAGTCACATCTCCTAGATTGTAGTTCAGTGTTCTTCCTCCTGGGAGACCAGGACATGACAAAACTTGAAAAAGCGAGCAGTTACTTGGCTTAGAAATTCACAGCAGTGTTGCTGCTTGTTGTTAATTTTCGAATAGGATACAGAATTCCTTGTAGATTATAATTGCCTTTCATACGAACTTCAAGTCCTTCATTTGATCTCTATGTTTTTCCTCTTTATGGTCCACTATTCTGTGCATTATCAGTGAAAACCAATTATTTTTCATGAAGACTATATACTTTTGTGTTATTTGTTCACAATCCATCTAAACCTTTCTGTTTGCTGGATACCCTATACTCTTAATCCAAGCTTAAGSTGAGCATCCAAATGAGACATTTTATGTAGAGTCTCTCTCAGTGCCAGCCAGGAGGCCTATCCTGGAGGGGTGAGGCAGGTTGGTGATCTGCATACAGCTTTGGTTTTGTCTCCCTAGGTAGGGATTGCAAATGAAGAGGAAAATATGGGTTGATTTTCCATTTCTACCTCAATGTTGGAAAAARCCCAAATAGTTCAGCTATTTTTTGAAGAAACATCCAAGTTTCGAGATACACAAACAAACCAAAGCAGTATTCTCTAGGCTGAATATACACTTTAAAAGATGGATTTATCCATTTTTTTTTCCTTTTACTTAGCCCTGTTGAAGTAGATTAATGAAATAGTTAGTGGTTCTGCTGCTATAAATTGATGAGTATATAACAACAGTCCAATGAACATTGCAAACCATTTTTAATTCTTAAGCTGTCCTCATTTGTTCCTCTTGGAAATATATTTTGACTTCTAAGAGAATGTAATAGGAGGAAGAACGGAAGGCAGAACTAAGCCCCCCCACACCCCCACAAAAAAAGGTACATATTTGAAGAAAAATCTCAGGTTTCATTTCTTAAACTATTTATTTTAGACAGTGCGGTCAGAGCTTCTTTACAGATAAAGATCCCATAGGTAAACAACCAGTATCTAATATAATGATCAAAGTGCCTTAGTTAATTTGTTTTTCGTATTCAATTTGCCAGTAGATACACACTAGCTTAGTCCCCTGGGCTTGTGCTCACATGGCTTGTGGAAAAAAGCAAACAGAGCAGATATAAAAACACACCAGYGTTACAACAGGCCCGGTTCAGGAGAGAAGGTCCTATAGGCTCAGCTTCGCGGGAGAAAGCCCAGCCAGCACATCCTCTAACTTCTACACCAGGTAGAGTGCAGAAAGCTTGTCAGTGTTCATGTGTCACGTTCTGTCATCCTCTAATGATTTTAAACTTTCTTTGTGAAGAGTCGTGTATCTTCCTTCCTATAGATATGTGTGTGTGTGTATGTAGGTATATACACATGTATATTCTTGAAGATAAAATCTGATTCCTTGGGAGCTTGAACAATCTATAAAGGTAGATGCGTGGGTTTTTTTCCTCATACTCTTTCTTTCCTTTCATAGTCATAATGCATTTCATGATTTCTTTGCTTTACAGCATCCTTTAAAATGACACATTTYATCAATTCCCTGGGTAATATTGATGTTTTGCCCTTTTAAATATGTCATTTGATTTTCTGATGTTCCTCTCTTATTCTCCATCCGTTTTCTTGTAATGCTTTCGTTTGGTGGCAATTTCTCAGTGGGTCCCTGAAGGTTTATTCCAGGAGTTACCTCGAGCTTATTTTTTCCCTCGTATCCTGCAAAGTTTGACATGCGATCAAATTCCTCCRGTGCACAAGTGACACAGGCACAGATCCTGTCCTTACTGCAATCTTGTTTAAGTATTTCATCATGCAGAGCACATTTTCTTGCCTTCAAGATCCCTGTGGATTCAATCAAAGAACAATTTCTAAAAGCAGATGGAGAAAAAACAGTGGTGGTTTAGACYGTGGACATGGTTTGTACAACCTGGTTGGAGACATAGCCAAAAGGAGTAATCCTAGACTGTCAGAGAACGGTAAGGAAGCCCTTGCTTTCTCCGTTCATCGTCTGACTCGCTTATTCTTTGCTGTTGGGGTGAGTGTGTTCCTGTTACATTTGTGACAAGCTGATATTTGCTTCTCACAGGCTGTAACATCTACAAAGCGTTAAGTGCCAGTGTTTGAGACGCTTACCAGCTTTGATTTCGGCAAGTGAGTGGGATTCCTCGTGAACTGTTTGAGGTCCAAGCTGTACGCAGTCAGATACAGGCGGAGGCCTGTAGCCCTCGTGTTCGCTCAGATTCACATTAGCAGTTTGGATGAAGCTGCGCTTCCGTTGCGGCTGGGCCAAGTACGTGTATAAATTGATAGCATTTACAAAAACCCCAAGAGCACCTCACTGACATCAGAAGCCTACCAGGTGTAGAAGCTAATTRCAGTTTCTGTGATACACTTTTCTTAATTATTCCACACAGACACAAGCACATGTAGGAATATTTTATAGATTCACAATACATAGCCTCCTTGTTGCYTTTGCTTTCCCAAAACTAGTATGTCCATAAATAATATTGTTCCTCATGGCCAGATTTCATATGATCTGTAATGTATTTTCCTTGAAATATTTTCAAAAATCTGTTTCAAAATTTAGAAGTACTGGGTTATTTTTAGGAGTTATACAGTGATTTCACAAGGGGGATCAGTTCTGAGAAAGCTTCTTACTTAGAAGTACTCTGCAGTCAGAAGGGTTCTGAACTGATTTTGGAGTGGAGACACCTGGATGGATGTCAGAACTTCCTGACCTTTAAGATTAAGCTGTCTTAAGTCAGAAAGTCTGTGTACAAGGAAATCTCAAACACTAATAAATCAGCTCCTTTASTTTTTCTATTTTCAATCTCCCTAGGCACAAGTTCAGCCAGTTTAGGCGAAGTAGCTGGCTTCTGATTTCATTATCTTTGTTTTGGCTGACACAAGCTTCGGCCAAAGACTAAAAATTTACTCTGTTAAAAGGGAAAGAATTCCCTGGAATTAGTGGAAGTTGCCTCCATGTGCTTTTTTTTTTTTTTTTTTTTTTTTAAATCAGCATTAGTGTTCATCATACCCATTGTATACCAATGAGTATAATATCTTTGAGCAGCTTTTTTTTTTCCCCCAGACATTTTATTGAAACTTCCAAGTGTTTTCTGCTCCATAGCTCATTTGGAAATAAATTCAAAATTATGCTCAGGGTGTCTGAATATGAAAGCCTCTGTGTGTGTATGAGAGATTTGCTATTACAGCTCTGAACAGCCTAAGCCTATTTTTCAGTAGTTCTGCTTACAATATAAGAAAATTTTTAGATATGTCCAAAATACAACCTCCGTATCATCACAAATAGCCTTTCTAGGCCTACACGTGCCAAGGATAACTTAAGGGACAAACGATGTTCAGCCTCATTACTATGGCGGATGGGGTACTGTTCTAGCCTGGATGGCAGGAGAAAGTAGACTTTACCTCCAGACTTAGCAGATGTCAATTTATATTAATGAGCAAAAGCAAAACAATATATTTTATTTTCCATGTAACCTGTCTTAATTGTAAAACATCTGCATAGATTATATCTTATTCCAGATGTTTAAAATTGTCTGTCACAAACAGCTTGAATTTTTCCTCACACTGATAAGTCTTTTTCAGCCTAAAATTAGGACTGATAAACATAAAAAACCTGGTGCTAACTTTCAGTCTATTTTGAGGAAAGTCTATATTAAATTATGATTTTTAGTACCACAGTGTGCTGAAAGATGCAATGAGACAAGACTGCTTGTCACATGTTTATGAGCTTATGAACCTTTCGCTGTCCCTTTTGTTATTCCTTCCCTTGGCAGTGCAGTGAGACTCTGAACTCTGAATTAATGCAAAAAGGATGAAGGTCTACTTGCTAGTCCATATGTCCAGGCTGCTTGGCAGTTCATGAATGTCACTGTTGGAAACAGGAAAAAGAAATTGTATAAATGTAAGCTACTAAGTCAGTCATTGTCACAAGCTTACTAGAAAATGTATTGAACCGTGATAAGTAGCAGATAAAGGACGTGAGATTAAAGGAACTTACATTTTTCTTTATCTACAAAACAATCTACAAATGAATTTCCTAGGATACGGTACTATGTTTCATATACTACAAGTTTTAAATCCTAAAGCTAGAGGGCTTCTAGCTGGCCTGAAAATAGCCTTCCATGCAAATATGCAGGACCTGAAAAATAGCTGAAAAATTATTCAAAGGATAATTACAGCATCTTAAGATGTTTTTTTGGCATCTTTCATACATCATTCTTCAAAGCCCTTTCTGAGACATAGYATTTCATTGAACTTGTTGAAGGCACAGAGTCTTTCTGGTCATCATTAAAAAGGAATAGTTATATATAATAATATAAAAGTGGGTGCAATAAACGTACATATATACACGCATATCTGAAAACACACACACACATTTGTGCATGTGCATATATATGCRTATTTATGTACATTCATGTATCTGTATATACATGTGAGATCCCACCTCAAATACCTTGAAATAGCACAAAACTGCCAAAACATGCTGAATGGTATCCAGCTACTTAGTTGAGTTGATCCAGACCGTTTCCTAGACTGATCATCTTCACATACAAATTCAGTTTGTGTCTGTATGAATTGGCTTTTTTTGACTTAAAAGAGAAGATGTGTGCCTTCTCCCAGAGGTAGGCTTTCTGTGCATTCTTGTGCAGACCAGAAAAAGAAATAGATCTTTGTTTAATTTAGTGTGACTTGATTGTTGACTCAATTGCAGGCCAGCAGCATACCCGGAAAAGTCATATAAATCTTTCTTCTGCTGTGTGGGGAAGAAAACAGATGGACACTAGAGTATATTAATGTTCATTCTCCTTGGGAATCAATAGGAATCTATATTTTATAAATGGGTCTGCTAAACACAGGAGAAAATTCATGAAGCAGAGAAAGAAAGAGGGAGAGAATGAAAAGCCAGCTCATTCCTTTCAAACAACTGATTATTATCTACATCCTTGGGACATGTGTCCATTGAAGGTCTAGTACAGCAGAAGGCAATGCTTCTATGTTTAATTTAATTGGGACTGATTGCATTAGCTATGCAGAAACATCAGGCCTGATCCCATTATTTATGAAGTACCCTCAGCTCAAAATGACATTTATCTCTTCTAGGTACAAAGGTTCTGTTTTGTATTCAGATTCTATTAATAGCAATAGAAGTCTTCTCTGGCTTCAGGAGGAACTGGATCAGGTCTGTGATGTTAATAAGCAATTAAATATAGCATGTAAAGACACAGAAAAGGGAGCATGGAATAGAAAAGACATTTCAGAGAAGAGGATGGTGAAGATGGTTCACATGTAATTTAGATGGGAATTTGATGGGAATGAAGCTTGATGGGATTTATTAGGAGTAGGATTTGAGAGGATACAGGTGAATTTTAGGCTTGAAGTGAAGTTCACAACAAAGAGGAAAGAGAAATACACTGATGATGCAGTGAGACCTATAGGAGAAACAGTAGGGTGAAAAAGAAGGTGAAGATTAAAAGATAATGGGGAGGAAAATGGTAAATTAAAACAAAAATCAGGCAACAAGTTAAGTTCAGAGAGAAACAGGAGCTAGTCAGAAAATGTATTTACAAATGTAGCAGTTGCCTTGTCTAGTGTCAGGGATATGCCCTGCTTAGTGAAGCTCCAAACACACTTTACCTCCTTGAAAGATTTTCTTCTTCTGTGATGTTGCAACCTTTCCACTGCCACCCTACAAGGGTGATTGGGGGGGGGGGAGCTGCTCACTCCTTTCTTTAGCAATTCCTCCAGAAAACATTTGTGTGGAGCCTCCTTTTCTTCCCCAAGATTGCACTCAGCCAAACCTCTCTCTTGATTACACATTCCCCCTCCCATTTCTCCAGTGTGGGGGGAAAAAGAAAGAAATAAATAGAAAGAATCATTGTGCATAAAATTGTAGCTGTATTTCCATAAAGAAATAGAATTAGAGAACGATAGAAATGAGAAATATTAACCTATAATACCACATGCTTCATCAAAAACCTAGCCTTGCAAAATGACAGCAGACATCAGTAATTGCCAAAACACMAGCTTTATTTATAGATGTGGAGGAGAGATAAATGCACTACATACAAATTCCAATTAAGGATAAGCCATCCAGCTTACAGAGAGCGCTACTCTCTCATTTTCGGTGGCAGAAACTCCATAATGCTCATAGTTTTGGTGACTCATCTAAGATTATTAGAAAATAATACACTGATATTGTATGCAGATCCCACCTTCATAGTGTAGTTGCACTTGTCTACTGCTAGAGGAAAACAAAATTCTCAATTATAAAGCAAAATGACCAAAATCTATCCCCTTTACTGTTTTGTTAGTGTTTATAGCATTTCATATTTCAGAAGATCATGATCATCTCTGTTGCTGAACTTCATACAAACCCAAGTAAGAAATCTTCATGGTGCTGTGGAAAAGGTGGCTCTGAACCAGCGTGAACGGAGAGCTGCTCACGTCTGCTCGCAGAGCGGGGACTCGAGGCGTCTTAAAGACAGTCATGGCTGACYGGCAGGCGTGATACAGCCCAAGAGCCTCACTGCTGAGGGGAAAGCTGGCTTGCAAGAGGAGGGATGCAAACCCTGTGTGCCTCTTTAAGTCTTCTTATATTGTATTACTTAAGGCATTCCATTCCTTAAGGAATGTTTCAGTTCCTTTGGGGGGGAAAAATGCTTGCAGAGCTGTGCTCGTATGAATGACATTTGGCTTAGAGAGGTAGTGAAAGCAGTAATTAAAAATATTGTAAAAGCAGCTATTGAATGGTCAAAAGGGAATTTGATAGTAGGGTCTGCAGATTACAYGCTAAGACTTGTAGACAGTGGATATGGAAAGCAAAAGGATACAATGAGAAATCACTGGCTAATGGAGTATGGATTTTTTTTAAAGTGTATTAGGAACAAATAAGACCCAAGCTATGATATTGAACCATGTTGGACGGAAACTGAGATTTTTCTGTTTGCACAGAAAAGTATTCAGATACGTATTTGAATATTTAATATATATTTTAAATTTTTATTCCAGTTTCTTGCTCTTCATCTTTTMTATAGTATAGCTGAAAGTAACACAATAGGAATAATGAAACAAATAAATTGTGCTTCTCTTCTTTATTTTCTTAACATTTTAGAGTATTTCTCTATATTTTCTTGTAATATGCTTTTTACAAAGGTAGGGAAGGAACAAATAGTCAAATATATATTCCCAAGTGCCTGTCAGTGCAGGTACTTGCTGGGTTACCGATGTGGCCCGTGACCAGACTGGCCTAAGCTCCCCTGGGGAAACAGGTGCCCCAGGTCAGAAACTGGGAGTGCATGGAAAGGACTGGAAGCAGCCACAGGGGTTTTTCTGGGGAGATTCAGGCTGTATGGTATGGCTTTGGATGGTTGCTTATGGTGTGGGAACAGGAGTAAAGGGGTTTGATTCTTTTCTTTGCAATAGGAATGAAGAATAGTATTTCCCTCCTTTCTCCAGCTTTGCTCATTTGAGATGCCTTCTGACTTTAGTTAGTGCAGTTTATTTAATTTTTGTATGAAAACCAGAGCTAGATATAAGTCATAAAAGTTAGACCTAGACTTTTGTGCAGGGCTCAAGTGCTGACTCTAGCTCCCTGAAGAGCTAGATTTTCTTTCCTCTCAGGAGAGCTTACTCACCTATTATACGGAATCTCTGTAYCTTCTGAATCAGTCTTTAAAATCCTTTTTTTCTATAAATGAGAAGAGATTTCCACTAACTGTTTCTGGAGCTAATAATCTCAAATCCTCACTTATCCAAATCTGCTACCTTCTGAAAGTGGGTTCTGAYCTTCTCCTTGCTCTTTCTCAACTCCTGGATAGGACATGGTCTCAGGTGGCCCCAGGTTACCAGGGGAGGAGATCCTGGGGGGAGCAAGTTGCTCTCTTTCATCTCTAATGTTGTGCTTAATGGAGGAGAGCCTGCGGATAGCATACCTTACTGAAACAGCTGATAARTTCAATAATTATTTAGCCGAGCATTAAAATGACCAAAACTCTTGTAAGTTGAAGACTAAGACAGCATTTATAAAGGAATCTGTTACTCTGGCTGTGTTGTAACTGGCTGTTTTTGTTACAAGAGAGAACCTAACCCTGTCAAAATTACATGGAGCACAAATCYCCATTGTTTATGGTAGAGAAAAATCACAGGTTAAAGGCTCTGGATGTRTATTAGCTACTGCACAACTTACAGAACTCCGTATCCTCAAATGTTGTAGGAAAACCAGAGAAGTAGATTGTTTTGCTTTTAATTGAATTAGATTTAATAGTCTAAACAGTTAAAATCACCTTGTTTCAAAGAGGCAAAGTTTGCCTGAGCTGACTTGGAATAAGATTTTAAGGACGGAAGAATCACAGTAGGAACACACTGTGTTGCTCTAGTGCAATTTTTGGAGGATATCCAAGCCCTAAAGCTACAGGTGAGGAATGGTGTTTGAATACAATTGACTTCTGCTGCRTAGGCTTGGAGAGAAAGGATCTTTTTCGCCAGCTTTTTGTATTGGTGTTCACAATTCAGCTCCACAAAATGAGACTGTAATCAAAATCATCTCAATAAAACAATCACTTTTTAAAAAAAGAACCCAAAATGTAACCTTTTGTAAGCTTGTTAAGGCACTATGACAATTTGCAGACCAGGAGCCTCTGCTCCTGATTTTTAAATCATCTCAGTATTTATAAACAATTCAGCTGACTTCAGTACTTACCACCATGTAGATTAGTTTTGAATAGGCAGCTATGGTCCATTGAAGTCAAACAGTAGAAGATATGAATGTGTTGCTGAGATTAAAAAAAAATTGCTAACATAAATTAGTCTGATTGCTGCATTTGGAATGAATTGTTGCTTCCTGCGCTTTAAAATTAATCCTATGATCTAGAGTTTGTTTGTTTTTCTTAACTGTTTTTTTTTTTCATGGGGATGTTAATTGTCATTACAGCTGAAACAAAGAAAGGGGCTCTCAGGGCTCTATATAATTTCTGGATGAAGTGGAAATTTTGCAAGTTGTGGCTGGTTTGCAATCACAGCTCTGCACGCGTTCGGGCTGTTGGTGCCATGGGGAGGATGTTAATCCTATGCCTAGCACAGGATATGAGCGTAGACGGAAGTCCTGTGGCCTCAGTAAATTCACCTTACATCAGTACATGTACRGAACTGGTTACAAAGGAAATGTCACCTTAGTAAATTATGAGTCACGGTTATGGCCTTCTGGGGATGAACGTAACTGTCAGATCATGACAAACGAAAGAACCRCTTGGAACCTGACTTTCTTTAGCAAAATTTACTTTTTCCAATGGAGCCCAAATACGYTATGAAATAGATGAGGAGATGCGCAGCAAGGTAGACCCAGTAGGAGACATGAAATCATAACTACTCAGCACCATTTTTCTGTGCATGACTAGCCAGTGGGGCAAAAAGGAGTCTCTGCTGAGTCCTCTTGGATTTGAAAGATCTGTACAGTCAGGAGTATGTTTTTAGGTAAGCCTAGGCCCACTTCTCATTTCTCAGCTCTGCTAGTGCTGCTCTGAGCGCAGGGCTGAGAGCAGCGCGCGCAGCGCGGCTGCTCCGAGACCCGGGGCAGGTTTCTGCGATGGCAGTGCCGTGACCTGGCGCAGCCAGCAAGTCCCAAGGCAGCTACCGTGGAGAGCCGCGGTCCGGCATGGGCCACGCGGGGTTCGGAGATAGGAAACTGGATCCGAGAAGTAGCTCTGGTTGGTTTTGTCAGCATATTTTAAAGCCAGGAAAGGTAGGAGTAGCAGCTTGTAAATCTTTCCAGCTGAGTTTGTTTGTATTAGCAAGGGAATGTAACACTTGGAGCTCAACAAACATAAACTGTACGAGATAGAAATGTCCATCGGATGCAAAGAGGCAGCCGACGCTGCCCTGCTAGGCATCACTTCCCTGAATGGGGGGACTAGATCAAATAGTATTACGTTCCTGTAAAAAATGCTCTGCTGCAGGACTGGCAAGAGTCAGTATCTCTAAGAAATACTGTAAAGCCCCAGCTGCCAGAGCAATAGCTCAGTCTGACCTCCTGAACAGTTACAGAGCTGTGTCTGTGTTTTGCCACCGCAATACAAGTTATTTTCTGTACAGCAGGATAGGAGCTTTTGTTAGGCTAAATTCTGCAGTGCATTTGCAATACTTCTGCTGAGGATCTCTGAAACAATCCGTTACCATATATGTGATAATGGAAGGGTTCAATCAGGGGCTAAAGGATTTATTTTACATTTTCTCCCTGTGTAGCCTATTAATAATCCTGTTTAATTACAAAGGCCAGGGTGCWGATATATACAGTAAAAAATCCAAGGTACTCTTCTGCCTGTGCTAGCAAACTTTCTAAGTTGCTGAGACAAATGATACCATTCTCGCTGTGCATCAGTTTTTTCATCTCTATAATGGCTGCGTTAAACCTACTATAGAGGACTGTGACAAAGATTAAAATGGTACAGTACCTGGCTGCAACACAAAAGTGATGAACAAAAAATTGCTAATCCTTTAAGGAARTACTGAGCAGCAATGCAAAATATTCATTCTTTCTGCTTTGAGATAATTACTGTGTAACATGGTTGTATATCCAAAGTGGTCAAAGAAGCAAACAAAAGAGGAGGAGCAAAAGAGAGYCCAGTGCTGCTGATCAGCAGCGTTGGGAAACCTTGGTGTTTGTTAGAGGGTCTCGCTGAGTGAAACCGATTAGCTCTAAGATATCATTTAAATCTCCTCTTAAAGTGATCCAAGGCTTTAGTCATTATCCTGAAACCACAAAACAGCTCCAAACACCCACCAGCCTCATTGAAAGACTTGTCAAGACTGAAACAGTAATTCACAAATTCACTAAAATTCCCTGCTCCACTGAGCAATGTGACAGCTTTGCCGACCGCAGTAACATTTCTATTCAAACTGGCTTTGGTACTGAAGCTATAAATATCCCTGCAATATTTCCTGCTTCAGAACATAAAGACAGCTTTACAGCGCTGATAAAATAGAAATTACTTTCTCTCTGAGGTCTTGCTGGAATTTTAATGTCTATTTTGCAATAAAGCAGCTCCTACACAATTCGATTTGAGAGAAAGAAAACAAACGGTCTAATTTAGTTACAGTAATGACTCCTCTTGTATTGTTGGCCATAGCTGAACCTGTGGTTGTGGGGCTGTTTAAGTTTGTAGTGGTGAGCATAGTGATGATTTTTATAGTAATATGATTTTTTTTATCCTTTAAATATATATAGCACTATTTAATTACAGGTATGGAACAACAAGGACCCAGAAAGAAAAAGATCATTAAAGTTTACAGCCTCTAATAGTGTTTCTGTAAAAATTACTTGTCATAGCTGTAAAGCTGGTGACCAAAGATGACACAGACTTAAAAAGGTTCTTGAATTGAAAAGAAAAATTGCAGCTACCGGACTCATCAATGTTGTCTTTAATTATTCCATAAATGTCATCCTGGCTCTTGTTAGCTCCTTCACAGGAAAGGCTTATGTTCATTTTCTGTGGTCTCTGAATTCTCCTTTTCATCTGTAGGTTGTAATGGAARATTGGGGAAGAGACCAAGAACAATTAAATGGGGTGTGTGTGGAAAATAATGATTCTTCATTTGCATTGTGGGCACACAGCACAGGCAGATTGCCTTGGAGCACAGATGCTAGTAAATATTTTTAAACACTAAACAGAGTCAGACTTGATTATCTGACACATTAAAGATGTTGCTGGATGTTGAAGGGTAACTCACAATGATTCCTGAGCCAAGGGACTACGCAGCAAAACAGCAGGGTGGCTTAGAGAGCTGGGTCCTGGTGCCCTTCTACGTACGCATGAAGGGGCTTAGTACTTTTAGAAAAGTATCTGACATCATTGACAAAAAGTCACTATCAGCATCCGTTTATGTGGCAAGCAATAATTTTCTTCACTCTGGAAATCACTGCGTGAACTGGGCAGTTCTAGTTGGGTTGCGTATGAGATGAGCACTTTTTCCCTTTACAGACATCATCTAACAAGGACTCTGACTCCAATAGACATTTCACTTACAGCACTCAGCCATGTGCTTGTAAGATGTGCACCAGAGCCTGTCCTTGGACCATTAACATTTTTAGAAATGTTTTACCTTTCTTGCTAAATTATCCATCATATTTTATGTCTCTAATATAGTCTACCTCCGCTAATCTGTATGTGATTTAACAATGTAGATTCTCTCTTTTGTTTTGGTGTGCTGGTATACCAGGATTGAAGATCATTGTAATGAACCAAACTACCATCAGAGATTGTTATTGATATGACATAGTTATTTGCACAAGTAGAAAAACCAGGGCCTGGGGGAATTCCTGTCCCCTTGAAGAAGATCCTAAATGTAATTGGTAATATTTGAAATAATTTTCATGCAGATGATTTCTGTGTTGCCATAAATTATCTACAGAATCTGTCATGTCCAATGGCTGTCATTGGCATCAGCAAAGCAGCTGATACAGCAAGTAGTCTACACATATAAATTCATAGTGCAGATGCCATCAAGACCTGTGCTGATTCATGCCACAACGTGGCATCACATGTAGAAGAGCAGGGGCAAGAGTTTGGGGAACTGCCCAAGTTTTGCATTATTGTAATTCCTAATAGTTACCCCAGATCTGCACTGGTGTAAGAGATGAAAGTCATGCCCTTCAAGTTGTACCTGGGAGATCCCTTGAGAGACCAGCTGGTGCTGTTACTTGGTACATGAATGACCTGTCACCAGCCTCTATCATGCCAGTTCATTTGAGCTGTGGAATGTGAATATTTACGTCGGCTATTTTGTGGAGACTGAGTATACTAATTTATTTGTATGATGAACAAGTATGGGCATAGTGTAATCTCTGGAAGTATGGCCTAAATAAGCATTTAGATGCTTCTGAGTTTCTGAACTACAGAAGATGGTATTTTCTTCCCTAAAATTGGACTTAACTGCTCTTTCTTCAGCATCTTGTTGCTTTTCTTTCTMATTCCTATCTGGTAAATTCAAACTTTCTTAATAAATAAAAGTAGATAAAGTGCTCAAAACTTTTAATTTATCTACTATATGAAGAATCATTTTGGTTGCTCTTTAATTAGTCAAATAAAAGATAGTGTGTGGGGGATGGAGGAAGAACACAAGCTTTTGGGGAAACGAGCCAACTTTAGGTCTAGAATTAGCATTAGCATCTARTATTTCCAAAGGAAAATTATGCTGAACACTAACCATACAGTTATGAACCTATGTGTACAAAGTCAGTCATCCCTACTTGGGCAGTTAATTAAGTGTAAGTTCATTCTAAAGGTTAATGACAAAAATGCTGTGCTGTTCATGTGTATACCTAGAAATTCTTGTGGCCTAAAATTTAGGCTTGCTAYTTGCACTTATGTAGATAAGTATTTATAAAACACTTTGGTGCAAGAAGTCATCTACCTCCCAAAACAGAGGCAAGGATTTCAGAAACAAATGCCTTGAAACACAAAACTTATTCAGTGTCTGTCAAACTGACAAAATCTATAGCTAATCAAGGCGTGTCTAATGCTCTCATCAGCACCATTTAACCTGATTGGTTTCTTGAGCTACAAGGCTGGAGACAATTATATTAATTATACATGTATCAGGTGAATAGAAAATGGTGCTAGACTAGGATTCCTCACTTTCTTAACCCAGCAACCCTTTCATTTCACAGGTGCATATTCTGGATGCACCTTACAATGCCTGGGCAGTGCATGTGTACATAGTGTATATCAAGCTCTTTGTGTGTGTTACTCAGATACCTTATTAGGGTTATTTTACTGTGGTAGTCATCATGGAAAAGTTCTTTCCTGCTAGCCGGGCTGTGTACTGTGTCTCATATTTTATTCTTGCTTTGGTATAAAACAGGAGTAGTTCCACTGAGATAAATGGTCTTAGGAAAGGTATAAAGCACTTGCAAGTAAGATGAAAATTTGGATGAAATGGAACAGGTGGGGAGTGTGCTAAAGACAAAAGCATTATTGAGAAATAAGTCAGCTTCTCCTTCCTCCTTCTGTTTGGTGTATTTGTTTAGTGTTTAGACTGTAAGCTCTCTTTGCTTGCATGCAAAATGGCTAGCACACTTCTAGGCCTGTATAAATAAATAATAACTATTTAGAATCTTTTAAAAGATACATAAGTGTATTTCTTTTCATAAATGTAAGCTAAAGTTAATGAAAGACTCAATGTTTTTATTCCGATGACAAAACAGCATTAGAACAGCTGTGTGAACTCCAGTGAAATAAATTGCAAGTGTTACACATTATTTCTTTTTAAGAATTAGCATCTATAGTGCTGCAATGAATACTGATTTATAGATTTTAAAAAATATTCATGTATAATTTTTTATTTCAAAAGAGAACGTATAATGATCCCTTCGAATGTTTTAGAATAATATGATATCAGACAGCCTCTACAGAATTGTATTTTTCATGCTTGAAGTTATAGTTGCATGTAGCAGGAAAAATTAATAAGATGTTAGGAAAACCTTTTGAACAGACTTTTATTACTGAAGAGTCTTTACTGCAACCAAACATGTAATTGATGAGGGAAAGAATAATATAAATCATGCACGCTTCCATACAGAAAGGCGTTTTATGTATAAGCAGACTCAGTGATTGGTGTATCTTTTAGCCTAGGTAGATGAGTTTTGCTCTGGAATGTTTTAAATGGTTAGAACAAATCCTAATCTCAGAAAATAGAGCAGTGTTTGTATGTTGAAGAAATATCAACAAAAATTTGTTTTCTTGTTTTTTTTTTTTTTTTTTTTTTTTTTTGGGGGGGGGGAGGAATTTTTCATTCTAGAGACAAATAAGATTAATAGGTGTCTTTGGATTCTTTGGACACACTGGTGACTTCTGGCAAGTCATAGCACGTACTATGCTGTTTTGTGGGGCTGTGGCAGTGGTACCTGCTTGTCTTCCAGGGGCAAGGCTAGGCGAGGTATAAAAAGCTGCAGGTCAAAAAGATAGCCGATAAGGATATATGATATATGATATATGTGATATATAAACACTGTTTTTTCCAAACGTTATAGCCAACATTAAAATGGTGGGATAAATAGACTACACCTGTCTCCAAAATACTCATGGGTCTTGCCATGGCAAACAGCTGCAGCACTTAGCAGCTGGCCTTGCAAGTAAGCTATGGGTATTGTAGATTACTCATGGGTAGGACTGAAAATTCCTGGGTTTTCCACCAGTTCTACTTAATATGGATGTTCAAAGCTATCTAACCAAAATTACATTTAGATTACTTTACATTATACAGTAAGTGGCAAATCATCACTGCTTCCTTTGACATTCAGTGTAATAACATTAACCATGATGAATTTCCTTTTACTATTCATGTGGCCTCCATACATTATTTCAGCTGAATTCCATTGTAATGTAGCATTAATTAATGCCTGCTGCTTATCGAGTGTTACCTGTTTCCACCTTCCATCCCACTGCTTAAATCTTGAAGAACTGCACGTGGAAGTGCTGCAAAGGTGTAACCAGTGCCAGGGAATCTTCGTAGGGTGGAAGAAATCAGATTACACTTGCAATGCCAGTTGCCCTCCTGCAGTCCTCTATCATACAAACAGTTCTTTCTTCTTGAGTAGCAATAAACTCATGTTTGCCCAAGAGCTGCTCTTCTAACTGAGAGGAGACCAGAAGGCCAGCTCACACACGATTTCTCAGGCTCAGTTTTCAGCTGAGTATACTCACCCAAAAATTTCACCCCAGGGACAGCAGAGCTCATCTGAGGTTCCAAAGTGAACAGAAGGAGCCCCTTCCTTGGACAGCCTCTCCTTGCCGGAGCTACCCAGAGCAGTGCCAAACCGACAACAGCCTCCAGCCTGCAGGAAATGCAGACAGTTTTTCCTCCCTTCTTGTTCTGCTCTGAATGACTGTCCTAGCAAAACAGGCCCTGGCTCATCATTTGAACTCAGAGGCAACTACTGAAGCACAAATGATAAATTTCTTCCTTACAGTTTAAAGTCATGAAAATCAAAGCATATTTGATTGAAGTTCTCCTTTATTCTGTAATGTCTGCGGGAAGCCCTGCCCTCCTTATAATATGCTGAATTTAGCTTAATTTATTGTACTTAATTAATGCTTGGCCCTCTGCCCTTTCCTACCACCAGACATCATCCTTCTGACAGGTAGGGATGCGGTTCTTGCCACCGTATTTGTCTCCTGCTCTTGGACTCCCAGGTCTGGAGTTCATATTTCTGTCATGTTGTCCATCCTTGAAAGACCTTTGCCGTCACTCTAGAGTGATTTATGGCACCAGCTGTTCTCCAGAAAAGAACGCCGTTTTAGCCTGGTGATTGATTACGAGCCGGCTCAGGAACGCAGCGCTCGCAGGGAACGCCTTTCTGTCCAGAAAACAAACAACGCTTTCCTCCCRACAGCCACCGTGTGAGAGTTAAGACCGTGTAAGTGGCTCTAATAAGCATAATTTAAACCCATGGTTTTCTTTTTATAGCAATTTCATTTTCAGTGTTTTATATTCCAATTTTCCACCTTTTAGTCTTGCTTCTTTCTTTTCTGCTACAAAACCCTAGCTCAAATGGGAGGGCAATTACAAGGCAAGCATGTAGTTCTTTAATTGAAACACTTATAGGTGTACACTTAAAAACTATAAAGACTTTTATGGAGTAGCAATACCTTAATAGTTTCTTGTGTATGTACGTTATAACCTAATCCTGCACTCCTTCAGCATTGCTAGGGGAAGCTGTTAATTTATGGCTATAATGAGCAATAAAGCAATAATAGTAATCTAAAGGTGCAATATCCCTTGTTTAGGGGGCATTTATGGTTATGTATTAAAACTATAAATACATCAAGATACTGCAGAACTGATCTACACAAAATGAAAGATAAGATCCCTCCACTTTAAAATGTGCTTTTTCAGCAGAAAAACAGCCTCTTGTTTATGGTTAAGAAATATCAAACCCCAACACTTGGCAGGAATACTATCAAGAACTGAAGAGAATTTAACTTATCTCTTCTGTAATTTAATCTGCTACCATATGTACAAGGCAGGAAAACAAGACAGAATCTTATTTTAATGATCAGCTTAATTCATACAAGTTGATAGATACCTAAACATGTGTCCAGAACTGCAACACTTCTAGCACTTCTGCTACTATTAACTGCTTTCTTTCTACAGTAGTTCCTTTATTTTGCTTGTGTCGATCATGTCCAAAGTCTCAGTCAGTTCCTCATTTGTTCCTGAATTGCTGTTCTTCCTCAGAAGCCCTGTAGTTTTTATGACTGAATCAGATAAATCCTGTGGCCCGTGAATTTCCGAAGGGTGCAGCCAGGTATGTCTTGCATAAGAGGAAATGGGCTGTGGATTTCAGCCTAGGTGTTGCTAGAGAACCAACAAATGCACTGCAGTGAATAAATAAATAGAAATCACTATGTTCAGTATTAACCAGAACAAGCATTATAGCCAAGATGTTTTTCAAACAAGTCCCATGGAGTTAATCTCCCATATTCCTGAAGCCCATGAGAACTGGGTGTCTTCTGCCCTTCCTATTCTTTGTGACTTGCTGCCACAGAATTCAGGTATTAAACAGTTTACAACTATTATCTATTGTAGAGATTTTTTCTGTAGTGATTTACATCTACAAATAAAAAACTCTTTGATGTCTTTGAACTGAGACTGAAGCAGACCCAAATGGGGTCAGTGAATGGGCTACAACAGATCTCGCTGAACCTCAGATGATATTTCATGTTTTCCTGTATTAGCAATAAGAAGAGAATGTGAACAGCAAGCACCCGTCCAGCCTCCTTGCGCGTGCTGGCCCAGAACCGCCTGCAGGAGTGCTGGCACCGGGGCATTTCTCAAGAGCTGTCCTGCCTTGCTGCAGGAGTTGCAAGCCAGAAACATTTCTAAGACTGGTTGACAGACTTAGTAAACCCCCCCCCCCTTTTTTTTAAACAAGTCAGAATAAGAAAGGGTGACAGGAAGGGATAATTACCTTGTCTGAGCCAGGTCTCTGGTAGACACAGTGACATTTCAGAAATCCAAATGGCTTTGTTTTGTTATGATTGGGAAAAGGATGGAGTGCAGAACACCCTGACATTAGAGACCGCAAACAGTTTTTCTCTGAAGGTGGGCAGAGCACGTTTCTCTGGTAGACTGAGTCCGCTYCCTCCAGCCTTGCGGTGCGTGGCACCCCGGGACGGAAACGTGCTGTTCCTGTCCAGTGAGTGCCCCGTAACAGAGACTTCTGCCTGCGGACCGGGGGAAGGACAGCTCAGATCTACTTGGAAAACTGCTGCTTTTGTCCCCGTGATAGGCAAGACCCCAGCGCAGTGGGTGGCCCAGYTGAATAAGCATTTAAATGTTCTGATGCTTATCCGAACTGCCCCAAACCACTGCTCTGCAGAGATGGATGGAGAGGCAACGGGAACGGGAGCGATGCCTCGTGAAAATAACATTAGCCAACAAGATGTCTGGGCTTCAGAAAAGAAAGGAACAGGAGAGAGGGAAAGACAAATCAAAATGCCACTAGAAGRTGGCCATTATATGTCACTCATTATGTGGCTAACATGGGTTTAATCTTTTTCAGCACATTGAAAAGAATCTGCTAATGTTTCTCAGAGTTAATTATGCAGTTTCTTTTGGAAAGATCCGGCTTGACTCAGTCAGCTGTTGAGCTGATCAATACTTTTAAATGTGTTTAGAGTTTTTCCAGAAGCTTGTAGAGGGGGTGTGTGTGCTTGCTTTTTTCTACATGCTTTAGAAAGTTAAAGTTTCTGAATATTTTCATTCAAACCTCGATGAAAAAAGTTTCTGAAAAATGTTTCATTCAAACTTGGATGAAAGATGGTGTGGTTTGGTGTCGTCTTCTGCAAGAGGCTTTTCTGCATTCTCCTACCTGCTCTGTCTGGGTAAGGAGCAAATCAAATGATTCCCTTGACTTCCCTGTAGACAAGATTTCACAATCAGTCCCAAGAAAGTTATTCATGTAGCTGAACTTGTGAATTTGGCTTACGTGATCAGCATGGCAGAAGTCTCTTCTTGCGTACTCTGGGGGGGTCAGCAGGGCATGGAACCGCTCTGGAGYGGCCTCGGGCACGTAGTGCTTGTGCTGGAGTGTGTGCGGAGATGTGTAAGAAAAGCCAAGAAGGAGACTAAGGCTAACRGGTAACTCTTACTGGCCAGAAAGGGGTCGACAGATTTCATACGGAACAGAAATGGGCCTTGTTTAGCGTGTTTGGGTGCATTGCTTTCCCTTCCCATCTGTCTTCTCTCTGTTGAAATGCTCTTTGTTATGGAGGATTTGGTTTTTAATAGATGGTGCTGCGGGGCGAAGGAAATGTCAGCAGCTTGAGGAGAGGGGGAGAGYTGTGCGCTCCACCAAGCAGCTTGCTGTGTCCTGCCCGTCGAAGCCGAGTTCAGCCGGAGTGCTGCCAGCCAGCTTTCTCGCTGCGAAAGAGAGCCCTCTTCTGTGGACGAGAGGGAGATCCTGCTGATGTGGGCTCGGCGATCTCGAAATCTCCCTTTGAACACCCCTCATCCGTCCCCTTTACTGTTCGCTCTTTCCACTAGCAGCATCGAGCGTCCTTTCATCGTCCGGGCTGCCCAGCTGCGGAAAGCCGGCTGCCCCCAGGCCGGTGCTGGGTGCCGTACTGGGCGAGCACGCGCATGCTCCGCAGCCCTCTGCGAATGCTGCCACGTTCACACCCCTGCTCCACCATCCGTTCAGCACCCATCTAACCAGGTCTGCTTGCAATTAGATGTAAGAGTCAACTGCTTTTTAAAAAAATTCTATTTAAAGAGCTAGATCAATAAGTCAGAGCTCTAGGAAAAGCATTCTTGTGTTACCTACATTAAAAACGAGCCATATGATGGTGGGCAGCAAATCTTCTTAGGGAGCATCTGTAAGTAATGAGAGGAAATTAAAGAACTTGTTCCTGCTCTAAATTTTAGCTAGGTTTTTGGTAGGTACACAGCTACAAAGAGTTACTTGGAGTGAATATTTTGCTYTCTGATCTTCAGTGGGAGGCGTGTGGCTTAATGTTTGCAATTGGGAAAGAACTGGAAACCAGCATTAACTAGTTCTAATTCTGCCTCTGTTACTAATGATATGCAGCTTTCCTTGCGTTCTTCTTTTCTGACTTTCCTGTTTGGGAGGAGTGAGGTCAATCCACCTTCATCGTTGTGTTAACATAGACTGGTGAATGCCTATAAATATGCTTTGTAGTACTCCACTTCGGGGGGACATGTTGTTCAAAGGTCTATAAGAAGTCAGTTGAACATTTAATCACATATATGCTTGTCCAGAAAGCCAGTTTGCAAGTGCATGTGCACGTTTTGCATGTAGAGTYGTGGTAACAGTGAACTCAAAGGCAGAAGCAGAGATGTGCACACCACAGATAGGCACTCTCGTCTGCCGGAGCCCCGTGCTTAACTGTCGCGGTGTTTCTCTTTTTGTGCTTGTAAAAGAGGGTTAATAATACCTGCTTATTTCAGGTAAAGGTTGTGTAAGGACTGATTGATTAAATGTTCAGACAGTGCTTTGAGACCTTCTGGAATGAAACTGTTTAAGAATAAAACTGTACTGCCATCAGTTTTTTCCTTTCTGTGTTTCCTGGCACCAGCCTCTCTGGTGAGGCTGTAAGTTTTCCCGGGAGTCAAACACTCGAGCTGAATTTATAAGCTGCAGTACAAAAAGGTCTAAAGGAAATAAGCCATATTTTAATAAATACAAAGAAAATCTGCCTCGTTTTCCAAATAGCCTTGTAGCACAGCTCAATTGTTTTCCCATTTCACATGCCTTAATCCACATATCCATGACCTGTTTCAATTCTTCCTTGAAAAGCCTGGTGACAGAAAGGCCATTATGCCTCCCTCCCAGACCGTGCCCAGCGGTGCCCTCAGTTTTATAAGCAACCAGCTGCTTGGCACAAGCCTTGCCAAGTCAGCAGTTCTGCCTCCTCTTCCCTTGAGGAAACCATTCACCTTATCACCAAAGAGAGGCAGAGGAAAAAAATTCCATCTGTTAAAACTCAGAGCTAGAAGCTTCATGATTGTGTGAGTACACAGGCTGCATATCAGATTTTTTTGTTTTAGGAAGCACTTAGGGAGCATTCATTCTCCTTTTATTGTTGCTCTCTCCCTCGCAAGTGACCGTATTTCATCTCCTCTGAGATACACTGCAAGGATTTCTGAGCAAATTTGTGGCTTAACGATGCCAGGGAGGTGTTTAGAACCACAAATGCATCCTGGAAAATCTGTGTACTATCCCATTGTGTAAACTATTGCAAAACAGCACACAGTATACTACAAATGGCACTGTTTTCATGGGTTGTCTAGAGTAGGTGGCCTTGACCACCAAAGCCTTTAACAAGCGTAACTTCAAATTAACTTAAACGGAACGACGGATGGGTGCAAAGCTGTCCTTGTGTTTCTGTATTTTTCAGACTAAAATCCACTGAATGATGGACATAAAATGAATATTTTTCTCGGGATATATTTTTTATATTGACCAGGTATGTTTTAAAATGGTGCTTTACAGAAGGACCTTAGAAGACAGTGTTATCTAGTGTCTTCTAGATTAAATCTCATAATTTATCTTTTGATTACATCTCCATCAGACTACTTTTTCTCCATTTGTATTCTTCAGGGACAGTGAACCCAGTGCTCTTTGTTTCTTAAAGTGAGGGTGATTAAGCAGTTGAATAAATTTTTTAAAACTGCCATTTTTTGATTTGTTTSGCTTTTGCTTCCAGATACTGGCTTCTGTAACACCTTTCTCCATTAGACTAAAAAAATACTTTGTACCCGGTACTTACTCTCTGTGAAGATATTTAAACAGCACGATCAAATTGCTTTCTAACCTTCCCTTTGATAAGCTAATCAGATTGATCTCCAGAAGTCTCTCACTGCAAGGCGTATTTTTAAAACCATACAATATACCTTGTATCTTCTGACAAAGCGTGCAGCCATCCCGTGAGACAATTCCTCCTCCAAGTTTCAAAGGTAGGGTGGAGACCTTCAAGACACTTTACAAATACATTTGTATAATACAGTGGCTCAGACTAAAGGGTATCTTGGCCTRACTAGCTGAGACCATCATGTGAAACCAGACAGATGATTCTGTGAACCTAAGTAGTTATTCTTAGAAATTGTGTATATTCCTTGAACTGGCATAAAAATAAGAGAGAGACTGCACAAAGCTAAAAGACTGCATAAGTTCCGCTTAGACTTTTGGGTATAAGTAGTACCAAAAAGATGCTTCCCAGAACAGTTCTCTGACGGGGAGAATTTCGGTCTTTCGTGAGAGCTCCCTAGACCTGGGCTGGTGCTCCTCTTCCAGAGAGTTCAGTTCCCTGGAGTTGAGTACAAAACTTCTGCCTGTTTTGGAGGGGTTGTCTTTCACTTCTATGTTTTCAAGTTACTATTTCATAAATAAAGGAATTAGGCCTCCTAGAAGTTTACAAATCCTATTTTGTTTTGTTTTTTTTTTTAAAAAAGAGATATGTTTTGGGGATTGGAATCGCTTCAAAAGGTGCTGAAGCCTGAAGGTCAGCCTTCACTTTGCCGCCAGTCAAGTGGTCTAATAAAAGATCTGCCTGGTCCTGTTAGTCTTTCTAACTTATACCATCACAGTGAGAATAACTCCTTTTAAAACATGGTTTGCAAAGAGCAAGTCTTATAGGAATATATGTAAAAAGGGCCTAGACCAACTCTCTCTCCCACCTTCCCCCACTGGCTTTCATTTCTTCTATTTTATTCAGACCTCAAATTGAATAGCAAGTGGTTCTGCATTATTTGTTTTTACTGCTGCAAAAAGGAGGAAAAAAAGTCATAGAATAAACAGTAGGATGTTTGCAGCCTTCTTATATTAGGCAGATTGAATAAACTGGCTCACAGTTGATTGTTTTTCCTCAGATCAGTCAGTGCCATTGCATTTTTATTTATTTGATTTTATGTATGTATTTCTAGGGGTTTTGTTTTGTCTTGGATTTTTTGCAATCATGACTTCTGGTGAAAGAGATAGGATTACAAACATTCTACCTTTCCTCAACATCAGAACAGAGTTTATGGCATACTGATTCTTGAGGTAACAAAAATAAAAGAATGAACGAGGATTATTAGCCAGGGAATGCAAAGCCATTAATTATAAATAATATTGAGCCTGATTGCCTTGTCTCCAAGCACCAAGTTAAATTCCTAAATGAAAACCATAAAAGCAACATGAAGCTGCTGTGTGGTGTGTATATAGCAAGGGGTCTTGAATGAAAGCTAGTGCAGAGTGGTATAGCAGCTCTGTTTCAGGTGATGATCAGGAGGATGTTTCCAAGGTCTGTAGCACTGTGGTGGAGCATTTGGGGCTAAAAGAACACTTTTGACACGTGCTTGTTGTTAATAGATGGCCTGGGCAGCGGGTTTGGCCATGCTTCTGGCACCAGCACGACTTCCTCCGGGTGCCGGGAGGGCGGGCGCTCAGGGCCTCCCTTGCAAACCAATTGCATTTAGAGATTGCAGTATTTATTTGGGGATTTGCCAGCAACTGTGTCTGTAACATTTAATACTTTCTGGTACTCCATCTTGTGCCCACTAATGGCAAAAGCAAGTTTTCCATCAACWTTAGTATTGCAGGATCCTTGATCCTCCATCTGTTGATTCAGACATAGATGTTTTTTCCCACTCATGCCTTAAATTCAGTAAGCAATACCAAAGGAGCAAACCAGCTTACAGCGGGCTGGCCTCTCAGAGTAAGTGTGATACAGCTATGGTGTTGCTAATAGTTACTCCTTTCCTTTTAATTTATTGCAATGTTGTTAGCTTTCAAGGTACATGGGAAAGCAAATAGGGGAGGCAGTACACATGCCATTATTCTGGAATGTCAATGATTACTCTCCAAATAATACAGTTTCCGTGCTGGTTTTCTTAGAACATGCTAGTGTTGTGTGGCATAGATGATCAGAAGGACGAGTAATAAAGGAAAAAAAAAGGGGGGGGGGTTAGTTGTGCTTCACAAGTGCAAACAGGTTGTGATTATTTCTTTTATGCAAAGGCATACTAATTGCAGGAACAGTCATTAATTATGTACGATGTGCACAGTTCAGTTGCCAAAAAATATTTTTGGATATAGTAAACCAGATTATTGCTTTATCTTACAGTCACAATTATTTTGCACACTGTAGTGTTTCAGTGGACATATGGCATCATGTTAGCTAAGGCAAAAGCGTATTTTCTAAAACTAAGTAAGTTACTTTCCACTAGTTACAGTAGGTATTATTTATATTGCACACCAAATATCTGTTTTTCACAGCTAAATATTTAGATGTATGGAAGCAAACTGTGGAGCCTGCTTCTCCTTTGCATTCTTATGCATGTTACTTGTGTCTATGCATGAATATAAAATGCTGCCACAGGCCTAACTGAAAGGGCAATCATTTCTGAACCTGCTGCTGGAGCCTGGCCGTAAATTCAATCAATTTGAACCTTGTAAATGTGTATTTAGCTAATTTCCAGCTCACAGCAAGTAGAAAATCTGTTGACCTCTGAAATGTCTTTAGACATCACACTTTAAAATGAACATCTTCAAAGGATTTGACTACTTTTTTCTTTCATAACACATTGTTTTAAAGCTAGTCTCATAAATGTATTGATTTTTTTTTTTTTTTTAGTTCTCTGCGTCAAAGCACTTCTTTAATCAAAAGTAAATTATGTAAAGGCCATTAGGGTCAGCCCAGCTAGCAAAATGAAAACTGCAATACATCATTTATTTGTAAATGTCAGTGAAATCTGCAGATCAATATCTTTCTCAATGTGGATGATATTTATTATTTTATTTAAGTTCTGTGGCAGCTGCCAGTGTCGGTGTAGCCTGGTGGTACAGCATGGGGCAAGGCTAATGCTGAGGTCAGGATTAGAGGAATGTGTTTTCCACCTCTCTCATGCTCTCTGAATCCGACCGTATCTGCCATGTTAATGGAAAATCTGCTCGCCTGGGCTCCCGAGCCACCCGGGACTGCCGTGCAGRGTGGCCGTTTGAGACAGAAGGCCAGCGGGCAGCAGTGCCTGCCGAATGTTCTTACCTTCTGCAAATCTTTCTCACCAGCTACAAGCTCAGCATATTCATCCCTTTCTTGTGGCTTTGGCCTGATTAACAAGGGTGCAAAACACCCCAAGTTCCCAGTTATCTGACTGACGTTTTCCCAGATTTGATATAAAGTGTCCTAACGTGGCTTAGTAAGTTCTCTATCCTGTCTGCCGAACAGCTGCACCAGGAGACCACCACCACCATCTGGAAGATCAAACTCTCACTTCCCAGTGGTTGTTTACTGATTCAAGACTGGATGCTGTCGGAGATTCACGTGAAATCCAGTGGAATACGGAGAAACCGGATCTGTGATTCTTACCTTGTTCCACCCTGTGTGGCAACAGTAACGGTGATGGGTTTACTCCAGATTGGTACCAGAGACGAGAGCCAAGCCCTTTGCCTCTGGGCAATCCCTGAAGGGAGGAACTCGCCATCTCTTCTGTATTTTTTTTTGACTTTTCTCAGACTGCTGTCTAGCCACAGTGTTTTCCTTCTTTGTTAACCCTTCACAGAAACATCTTCCCAACCGCACAATTAAAAATGTGCTACGCCCTGTGCCCGTAGCGCGCAGAGGGCAGCACTCAACGAGTGCCGCCGGGTCCGGCAGCWGGAAATAGGGGAGAGAAGAGACATTGCAAAGCACAGTGAAACCCACGAGAAAAAGATGTGACAGCAGCCATTTGCCTCACAGGGAGGAGTTTATTACTGGCAAGAAAATATAGTCGTACTTAAGAAGTTGTTAGGTCTCTAGGAAAAAGAGSGAATGTTTTCACAGCAGCCGCAGAGAAATCGCAGAAGTACCTTTCCTCAGTAGTTAACAAAGGCTAGTTGGGAAATTTCAGTGAATTGCACATTTGGGGCCAAATTTGTGTCTTCAGTTTTATACTCTGGCATGCAGTGCTGACTCTCAAGTGCCCCAAAGTCCTTTTATAGTTTCCAGGATCGCTGATCTCTTCATATTTGTCCCGCTGTCCRATCGGTAGGAAGCACGCCGCAGGCTGTGGGCGGTTGACGGGCAGGTTGTGGCCTCCCCCGCGCGCGAGGTGCGCGCTGCTCGGGTGCCGGGGTCGCCCGGAGGGTGCTGAGTGGAGCCGCTGCCCCGTCCCCCGGTTCCTCCGCCCCGCGAGGGCCGGCCGCGCGCGGCTCCCGGGCTGGTGGGGAAAGGCGGGAAGGGGGCCAAGCGCTCCGAGCTGAGTTTCCCGTTTTAGTTCATCGCCTTCGATGCGTCTGCGATTTGAGGCCAAACCTGGAGTTACTAGAGAGCTGCCAGCGTTCCCCTTGTGCCGCTTCTGCTCAGACCTGGGGGACGTTCAGGCATGTGGCTGGGAAGGGATAAGTAGCTTTTAATTTAATTTAATTTTTTTTTTTTACCTCCACCTAGTGGCAAACACCTTGTGGCCTTATGAAGGTGGGAAACGTGGTGGGCCTGGACGCCAAGTCCCCCTTGCCGCCGGAGGCAGGCGGGCGCGTGGCGGATGGCGCCGCGCCGCCTCGCGGTCGCCGGACTGCCTGCCGGGAAGCGTTCGCGTTTGCAGGGTTAAACCCTAGTGCCGACACCCTGCCGTTGTGGCGGGAGCGTGGCCGAGGAAGCCGAGCCGCCGCGGCTGCCCGGTGGGAGCGCGCTCGGGCGCGGCGGAGCAGCGGCCTCCCGTCTGCCTCAGGGCGTCCGTCCGTCTTTCTGCGGGCTTAAACAGGCCCGTGCGGGTCACCGTGCCGTCTGAACGCGGTGAAAGGAAATGAAGGAGGATATAACAGCCAGATAGAATCTGGGCACTGGTTTCTCTCTTAAATATTCAAAAGAACTTTTATGAGGGATGGGATTAAAATTTAGAGATTTTGCTGATGCTCTGTGGAAAAGATGTTTATAAAAAATAACTATGCTCCATTCTCTTTCACTTAGGTGATTGTCAGGGATTCTGTTTTACAACGCAGCTGCTCTGAAATTCACAGTCCTGCTTATGCATTTCAGTCCATGCACTGTGAGCTTCTTTACATTTCTGCCTGTAAATAAAGTACATATAAACTGAGTCGCTCCGGTAAGGAGGCAGGAAAATGGGAAGTAAGAAAAACTTGTCGGTTCCTCTTGAAAAAGCTCTTGTGAACATTGTCTTCTAATCGGCTCTGGTGTTCCTGACACCTGCCGCGATGCGGCCGGGTGGTCGGGCGAGACACCTTCCCTTCCGATACGCGCGTCRGCAAAACACCTGCGTTTCGTTCCACTTCTGCACGGGACTTGGGCAAAGAACCAGGCTGCAAAATCTGCATCCAGGTCCTGACTGAGGAGTCTTCGGGGTTTGGCTGAGCCTAGCTGTTAACATGGGATAAATCTAAATGCGGTGACAACACTGTTTTTCCTTTCTTTTGCTGGACTGTGCTTCCATGCTCGGTAGCAGAGAGTAAGAGTTTTTCTGCAACCCAGAGGGAGGGAATCGTTTCAAACGYGCCTCGCTGTCTCCCTCGGAGCGCRCTGAGAAAGAAGGATACTTAGTGGGAAGTTACCTCCTTTAAAAATCTGACCTCAAAGCATAAAGTGTCATCAAGAAAGGCAGGTAGAGAAGTTACCGTAGTACGAACACAGGTTAATGTTGCCTGCTTCAGTAATTCAACAGGAGCTGCCAGTTAGCCTGAGACGTGACAAAAGAAGAAAGGAGGAATAGTCTCTGGAGGATGAAATAACGAGAGGCAGCAGTGCGGTTTGGCAGACAGGAGGGACCTTCTGYGTAACCAAAGGGACGGTGGCTCAGTCAATTGGAGGCGTGAATATATCTGCTGCAAAAAAGGATCTGTCATGAATGTTTAAACAAGGAACACAAAGCGGGGGGACYGCAGAGCTGCCGCCGGGCCTCAGGGGGGTAGGAGTGGGGCATTCACTTGTTAGACATCCAAACATCCAGTAATTAGGGGTGTCGGTTAATGAAGACCGACACAGAACGGCTGGTCTAATTAAAATATGAAAACGGTGCGAAGGCGCTGGCGGAGGGGAGCGCTGGCGGCGCGGGCGCAGCGGCACGGCCGGCGCCGGCCTCGTCCTGCTGCGCGCCGTTGCAATCTCTGCGTCCCCGGCCGGCGCGGGCCTCGTCCTGCTGCGCGCCGTTGCGATCTCTGCGTCCGCGGCTAGCACGGGCCTCGTCCTGCTGCGCGCCGTTGCGATCTCTGCGTCCCCGGCCGGCGCGGGCCTCGTCCTGCTGCGCGCCGTTGCGATCTCTGCGTCC
>NW_028185739.1:1817964-1896046 GCF_003343005.1 Rhea americana | reverse complement strand
GGCCTCGTCCTGCTGCGCGCCGTTGCGATCTCTGCGTCCCCGAGTCTCTGCGCTCTGCCGTGGCGGCAGGCGCGGGGCGCCGGGGCACGGCGGCCGGTCCGTGCGGCGTTATCCCCGTTCCCGAATCTCYGGGCGCGCACCGCAGCGTGACAGTGCTATTTCACCACGGTGTCGGATTTGCACCCCAGTGCACGCGTTTCCCCATGTGGCTGGGGAATAACTGTGAGGAAGGGTGACGGGGAAAGAGAAACGGCGGGCTGCAGCTGGGATTTTAGATTCCGCGTGCTGATGGCTCCGGGGTCGAGTCGTGCAGGTGAATCCGGTGCACAGCCCGGTAGTGGCTGTGTCGTGCCACGTGGGCGAATGAACGGCCCCACCGGGTCGAGGTGCCACGAGCAGAAGACAAAGAAGGTTAGTCAGAAAATGGCTCTCCCATTTCCAGAAAACATTCAGTTTCAAGTCAAAAAATAATTCAAAGAAGCAATACTTGGAGGAAGCAAGTACTGCAGCAAATTGTTCACCTCTGAGAGCTTTCAGAAATCCAGTACTYGAGTCACCGTAGGCTCAGATAGGTAATGAAAATTGACAAAAACACCTCTCAGAACGGGTGGAAATCGTGAGGATATTTTGGGAAAAGAGAGAGCAACTTTGCATTATTATTTAGGAAAATGTGGGTTTTTTTTTTCCTTTTAATCATCTCTGCAATCAAAACAGATTTAAATCAGTATGACAGCCATGCACCATAGCTGTAAATCTTGCAATTCTCATGTAAGGAAGACTTGTGGGTTCACAAAAATTTTCMACAAGGCTTTTACTTATCTTTCTGAAATAGAAAAGGAAAAAAAAGAAGGTTAAAAGCCAAAAAACTGTGATTCCACTCAGGATAAAGCATCAAAAGCTTATATGAAGTTATCATTWAAAAAAATAAAGATTTGAGAACAGCTTGGCCTGGAACAATATTTCAGGCATGGGTAGCTGTTAAAAATAAGCTAATTCAGAAGAGGCACATTTAAATAAATATAATGCAAAGACATAATGGCACAGATAATAGTTTAGAATGGGGAATTCTAATGACTTTGAGGGCATTTTACAGGGCAATTAATACACATGAAAATGCTGCTCTATTCAACTGATGGAAAGAAAGGAAAATAAAATAAAATAAAGCAGGCAGAAATAAAAAGGGAGATGGCTGTGACTGGTAAAAATAGGGTTTGATTTTCTTTTCAATAGGATCACTGCTTACAAACATAATAAAAGGAAAAATAAGCATGTCAGGTTCTATAATGTGGCTCGTAAAATCCAGAATGATTAGTTTCTAAAGAGGGGCAATTAGGCTGCTTTTGCATATGCATGTGACTTGTGTGGAACAGGGCTTTCTCCGGTTCCTTTTTCTCTTTCTCAACAATCTAAAAATATATCTATCCCCATTAAATCTCAAGCAACACTCTTAAATTCATGAAGGGGGATTGTGGGCCTGGACTCTCTTAAGAAATGATTAGGGTTTATTGCCTCCAACAGACATTAACATAGGAGGGGAAGATGAACTGCTGTAGATTTGGGTTGAACAAGAGCTCTGAAGGCACAACGTGTGCTTCACGYGGGTTGGAGTTTGCTGGTGGAGCAGAGCCAAAAGCTGCCAGCGAGATGCTTTTTCTGACCCCCCAAAATGCCAGTTCCTCGTAACAGAAGCATCTTATTAAATCAAGCGGTTCTGGGCAACTCTTACCGGTATATATTTTTCATCTCTAACATGAACTTCCCTAGCACTGTTCAGCCGCGTGTGCCCTGCTGGGACACGTGGTGTTCGAGAAGGGCGAAAGACGAGGGACGAGCCCAAGTGCCACACCGAGGAGCTTGGGGAAGGAGGCTGCTTCCTGAATTCRCCTCCTCCCAAACCTCCTTGCAGCAGTTCATCCAGCTGCTCTCTGGGACCCAAACGGGGAAGCGAGTCCTGGGAACCAGGCAGTCCTCTGCTGTYGGCTGGACCCTTCCCTGGTGGTGGCCCATGACGAGTTCCTCGACTTGCTGCAAGAATTACTGGGCGACAAGTTCACAGCTTGCCAAGGTCTATGCAGAGGGTGGACTAGAGGATCACGGTGGTCCCTGTGGGCCTGGCGATCTATAAAACTCACTCACGCACTTCTCTGCCCATCTGTATGGGGGAGTGAGCTGCCACTGTCCTTGAAAAGCAACCAGTCCTGATCTTTAGCTGTGTTTTTTAAATGTATAAATAAATATTACATATGCTAACAGATGGTTCATTAGCCAGTTGTTATGGCAATCAGCATTTCAGCCAATTAAAATCCTTTTTCATAGCTTTAAAAATGTCAATGGTAGGAACATTTAAATGCCCCAAAAGCCATTTTTGCAGATTTATAGAAAAAGGATGAAAAGAAGTAGGGTAAGGTTCTAAAATCCTTGATGCTGCAGTGCTGAAGAACAAAAATATACTGACTCTCATATATTAATTAATGGGAGAGATTATTGTGCATCATGCTTCTTGTCACTCAAATTGCCCAGGATTTTTGCATGATCAGCTGAGAACCCAGAAGGTGCAAGAGCGCAGAGCCTCCAGCCCTGAGAAGACAGGAATTATTTTGTGAGGCCTCAAAGTTCAGCACCCACAGGCAGCACTAGACTTTCCTCATGTACCCTGGAATTCCTGAGCTCATTTTTAAGTCTGACCTGAATACAGATACTGGGATTTTTTGAAAATTGTAGSTTCTGTGGCTTACCTATGCCTGGAAAGATGCTCAACTGGCTGCAAAAAAGCTGCTGAAGTGAGTGAGTGCAAGTTCAGGCCTCTCAGACCCCTCTTTTCATTAGAAGCTCAGAGTGTCCAGACCGGAGGTGATGAGAATCTAAAGGAATTTAAACTGATGTTGTAGATGTACCCTGGACCCTACTGACAGAGAGTGGTGTTTGAGGGCAATTGCTGAGGGAAGAGCGGAAGAAATACTTTACACTTAACATTATAGCTCTTCTGGCCCTTTTCTGGGTTACGTATRTTTTGAATATCAAATAATGATTTTTAGCTCTTGACAAATTCCTATTCTTTGGTTATTCAAGTTGCTAAATAGTCATGAACAACAAAACCACCTTTTCCTCGTGTTGGTTACATATACTTAAGCTGCCAGCACACTGCCTGTGCAGCAGAATTTTAAGGGATAAACGCACTGTTCACAGAAAGCAAGGCAGGATTTTGCCCCTCTATTTGCCAGTGCCACCTTGCACCTTACAGGTGGCTTCTGTACTCTTTTGAAGCTTGGGAGTCTGGATYTGATGAGTCACAGGCTTAACAGGGTTGATTCTCTTTTTCTAATCTGTGCTGCCTTTTGCAACCGTTTAGAAGAGCAAAAAATAGCTCTTGCAGACAATCAGAACAGATTATTTTAATGAGAGCTCAAAAATGAAAAACAAATGGCTCAAATTGAGCCTTTAAACATTTCTACATGCGTCTGCAAGGAGCTGTGCAATGCTTGAGTCAGCAGGTCTGCAGCAAGAGATAGCTGCTGTCAGGAGTTTAGTTTTCTATCCCTTTTTTTTCGCAGTAGCTAAACTGAACATCCCAAGTGAAGGCTGCATGCTATCAGCAGCTCCATTTTCTACTTGTAATTGTCTTTCATCTGCTGGAGTCCGCAGTGCCCAACTTACACCTGTTCTTGATTCACTCYGTGTAGATGTCAGAAAGGGAAAGAAACATTTTTTCCCATATGTGCTGGAACAGGCAATAGGTAGACTGAAGCTAATAGCCTTTCAGAGCTCTTCCCCTTCTCTCTAGGTTGTGTCCATCTTTTTGATGGCCACTGTTTGCTTTTCAATTAGTTCTGGTTTTTATTTTTTTAGATACTGARAATAGAAAGTATGCTTCAGGTTCCTCTAAACTGGATGAAGAATGGGTTAGAATTGCAAAAGACTGTTGAATTTTCAGAAGTAGATTGTTTAATTGCTTCAGTAGTGGAAAGAAGAAAATTCTCACGAACTGGCTTGGTGTGCAAGGTGTTCAGCACCTTTTGATCCTGTCCTACCTGTATATGTCCTTAAAGGGGATTCTCCAGAATCCCCGGTGTTTTTTAAGCTAGTTTCATTAATAGAGGTGCATGGTTCACTTTGAATGTGCAGATGGAAACAGAAGAATCATCCTGGCATTACTTTTCGTCATTGCTGCATTATCCAGAGCACTCCCTGCAATAAACTAATATATTTTCCCTTCCTTTTATTTTAGRCATCACTCACGATTTGTGACAGCAGTTCCAAAAGCTTTGGAGCCTCTTCTAGACTGGCATAAAAATATCATGAGTACTGTTTAAACATCAGAGGGATATTAGCTCAATTTTGCACTTCAGTGCTACCAAGTGTGTTTAGGCCCATTGGGCATGAATTTAATTTTCTTAAAGGCTGCAGCGAGAAGAAGAATCAGCATCCCTATCTGAGTATTAGCTKCTTCTCCTTATGAAAACCCAAAGCATCACCTTTGTGATGCTCCAAAAGGCACCAAGATTTGGAGCCAAAGCGCAGAGCACGCAGCCACGCAGAAGTCACTTACCTAGGGCTGTTTTGCACTTTCACAGAAACACCCCTGTGGTCTGTTCCTCCTTTATAATTCTCTAGGATGTCTCATTCACATTGTAGATTCATCAGACCTGCTTTCCTCTCTCCAGCTCTAGCCCACAGGAAAACCTTTAGTGGAAGAGACAAACCAACCAACCAACCCAGATGCAGCAGGTCAGGGTCAATACTGACAGCAGCATTGCRGTAGGGTTACAATAGCAAAATAATTTACCTCAAGCTAAATAAAGTCACACTGTCCATGGCAGAGAGAAAAACCAGTCTGACTTTCTTAGCAATAAAGCATTAGACCTAAAAGCATAGAATCAGATTTTTAATAATGCATTAATGACACATTTTGTCGATAGTCATAAAAGTAGCCAGAAATTTTTAAAAAACTGCAGCTTGCTTATTCAACTCTTGGCTGGCTTGGAGACCTAGATATCTCAATGCTTGCATGCACAAGTGGTGTGAGACTMGAAAGATGTCAGGACATCAGCTACCTTTTTTCAAGGATACGGGAATGTCAATAGTCCTTGTCGTACATGGGGGRAAAATTGCCTTTTAATGGTCAATAGTAATAACCAGTCTGTTTAAACTTTCATGAATAAGATATATACAATCTATGGTCTATGAATTATGCACGTGCCTCAAATGGCTGGGAGGTAGGAAATGGCCCCAGTCCCACCGTCCAATTCACCTTCGCTCACAGTTGCTGTTTCTGCTCCTCTGTTGTCACTGCAGGACCTCTGCCTGCGAACCCTCCGCTCGGGGGATCCTGCTGTCGCTCAGCTGGGCTCTTTGCAGGCTCTGATAGCCCTTTTGGCTCGAGCTCAGGGCAGATCCATAGCGAGGGAATGCGCATGTCAGTCCTGCGCTCCTGCAGGCTGCCCCATCACCCCAGCTTGCTTCAATTTAATGAGTAAAGATACGTTTGATGTGTGGCTATGCAAAAACCGTAGTCTGTTGAGAACATGAGCCTTTTAGGCTAGTGGTGACTATGCAGGGAGCCAGCAGTCCTGGTTTTTAGGCCTTGCTTCAAAATGTGATTTGCTGTAACAGACTATGAGAGTCATCTTTCTTGTCTGTGTCTCAGCCTGCTCCCTCAGTACTTCCTCCAGTGTTGCCTGGTGCAGTCAGTAGCTGTAATAAACACATGCGACATTGTGCCCATTTTTTGTGTTTTAAGTGCTCTAAAAACCACATCCTTCACTTCCTTTCTTCTCCTTTCTCTGCCACTTCTTCTTCTGGGACCACAAACCTACGTGTAAGTCCACAAAAGGACATACATTTTTCAGGGAATTTCCAGCTGTGGCTATGGAAGTCCAAACACGTCTAATGAAAATGTGCTCTTATGTGGCTTCCAGCCTAGATTTAGAGACTGCACTGAGGTTCAGATAAGCCTCAGTAGAGCATCCAAAAATCACAGATTCCTTTCTATGCCCAGCCCAAACATCAGGTGCTTTGAAGCTTGCCCAGGGCTGCTGGGCATGAGATCAGCTGGGGTAAGATCAGAGCCACATGGAGAAAGTTTTGAATCATGAAGCAGAGCAGTGGGTATTCATAGACACAAAGAGGCAGAAGGGACTTACTCCAGTGCTACCACTTCCTTCCAAGATCTCTTTATGATAAAGCCTACAGAGTTTCATTCATAGGAAAAGAGATGCTGCTTGCAAGACTGTCTTGGCACAGAAAGATCTTTTGGATGCTGATCAGGATATAGGTGGAAAAGGATCCCAGTGGCAGGAGATTTAAAAAAAAAAAAAAAAAAAAAAAAAAAGACGGAGGGAAGACCCAGAAGTAAGGAGGTGATCAGAGAAAGCAAAAGGAATACCCTTTCCTGAACAAATAACCTGGGCCTGTGGGGAAATTTGTAAATGGTGAGCTGAAAGAGAGACTAAGGCTAGGAGATACCGGTCGTAGGAGAATGAACTATGTAACCTGATCAGGAGATTCCTGGAGGATGTGAAAGCTTAAGGAAAGACCACCTGTTTAAAGGGAGAAATCAACAGAAGTTGCTCTCAGATGACAGAGTTTGGTAGCATAGGAGATGCCAGCTCTGCTCCTTCAGCTGGGTTTACCTGCCCGGTGGAAGAGACCATCTCCTTTCCGCTGCACGAGGCGTCAGCCGCAGTCGCGGCTTTTGCTGCCCGTCTCACAATTGTTTCCCGTGTGGAAGGGGCCTGTGAGAAGAAGCTGTGAAGGTGGAAAGTCCTTGCAGGCCTTTAACTTTTGTCGTTAAAAAGTAGGACACTTTCAACATAGAAATACGTTATTCATAAAGCAAGCCCCCAAACTATCATTTTATCTCTATGCCAAATCGTAATCCTCTTCCAGCTCCCTGGGGTTCTGCTGAAGGTATTTGATATTTTCCTCTGTCCCTTTCTTTTAAAACCCATTTCATTATCAAATAGTGTTAGGGGAACTGATCTGTAATGAGAAAGCTGGCAGAAGTCCCAGAGTGATCAGAGGGGCTGATATTCAGTGAGGTTAAGTTAGTGCTCAAAAAAAGTGTAAGTAATTAAAATTAATTAAAAATCATTAAACAAAGCTTCATTTTTGCAGTTTCGAGGTACTCCTGACTTGACTGCAGACTCTGCCCCAGCTCCAGGCCGTGCCATGGTGATTCCATGTGGTGCGATGAGATGAGCCRGTCTTGGCGTTGCTGGAGGCAGATCTCCATCACAGATTTGCGTGCTGCTGTTCGTAGAAGGTTTAGCCGAGGAGTAAGTCTGTATGCTGGTGGGATTGATTGTGGTTGTGTGGTCCCATTACATGGGACCAAGCTTTCAGGTTCCCTAGCTGGCCATGGGACAGAGATGTACTCTTTCTGAACTTAAATTCATATCTGGAAAAAAGGTAATTTGTCAGATTCTCTAATGACCACTCCTAGCACCTTGAGGGCTTGGTCTAGCGCAGGATCTCTGAGCTCTCTGGTTTTACTAATGATAGTACTAGTTATTAGTATTACTGATGTTAATGCTAACCCATATGGTTGTTCTTTGAGAAAAGAGACTTTGTAATCCCTTGAGCGATTCTCTCTCCCATTTCCGAGGGGGAGGGTAACTCGGTACCTCTCGCACCTTCACTCACGACAGCCTGGGTGGTCACAAACTTCGCAGCCTAGCGTGAGTGATCTGGGCTTGTATCCCACAAGAGTCACCGCGAAATTACCTCCCGTGGAGCACCCATGGGTGCTGCAAAACMAGGGGTATTTCTGAGCTCCTTGCTAAGAAGAAATAATAAAAATCCACACAAATGTTTTCATTTATCTGCTCGTGTGCAATGGYGCTGAGAGCTTCTTGGGCTGTCACAATATTTGACAATTCATGCACCAAGAGCGACCCAAAGTTTAAGCTGTCACGCGTCATTATCATGTTTAAGGATAGCTTATTTCTCCCAGACTGTGTTATCCGTGTCCTGTCCACAGCGCCGAGCGAAGGCGGATGATTCAGCCCAATTTAACGTGAGTGACAGGCTCGTGCAGGAGAGCCGGCTCCCCCGTTACCATGGAGATCGAATTACCTCTCTTCATTCCAGGTCAGGGGGTTAAAATCATTGATGAGGACTCTCTAATGGGGAGCTTGCATTTGAGCTCGCCACACTGTCTGCTTCCAGCCCCGAGGTAGGCGAGGAGCGCAAGGCTGGAATTAGGGTTCCCAGGAGAGCGTTTAATTAAAGACAAAGCCGGGTACAACACGCTGGCTACTGCCAAACTGTGCAAAGTCATTTGTGATAAATGCTGAGACCCCACAGTGAGGGGCACAGCGCCCACCTGGCAGAAGTGTGGCCTTAGCCACTTTCCAGTGCACATTCAAGGTGAGAGGCACCGGGGGGACTAGGAGATGTCACGCTCAGGCCCCCTACTCCAGCCTACCAGTTCCAGCTACCATCCACATGAGATGCATCAGAGCGATATGTGATGGATTTCCATCAGCTTACAGCTCATCCTGGTCTCTAATGGATAGAAATTCCCTTATCCCCTCAAAAAYACACTTTTATTAAAGCACCTTTGCTTTCTAGAGATCCCCTCTGCTGCCCCAGCTCTTCTGAAAGCAGAGTGGGGCACCATGGAGCCTGTGTTTCCTCTGACAACTTCTGAATTTTCCAGATGTTTGATGCTGGTTCTTAGCACAGTTTACTGCAACGTGCTGCCCGCTTCCTCCTTTGTACTGTTCATTTATTTATTTTAAGGGAGAAAAAAAATCGTGCTGTTTGTATGCATGGGCAGAATGAGTTATCCACAGAAATGCCATGTGCGCCGTTATCCCGGCAAGGCTTCACGAGTGCAGTTACGCACGGTGCTGCCCTGTAGCTGCGGCTCGCGCTGCTCTGGGCAACCAGAAATATATTCACTTTTGTGACTTGCCCACTAACTAATTTCCACAGGGCTGTTTTACAGCAGTAGTTCAGTGTTACATCCAGTCCACTTACTATATTTGCCAGTTCTCTCTCCTTCTCCTTGGAGCATTAAATACATCAATAAATGCTATGAAAAAGTCTGTTGTAAATAACCTGAGTTTCTGCCTATTCTAATCAATAAAATATTGTTTATAGAAGCACTCGATGCTCACACAGCTCCTGTTAAAGGTCTGCCAGTGTTTTTACAAACCCTGCTTTTCAGGTAGCTATAACTTGGCTGTTCAGAGAACCCATCTGCTATAACATGGTTTACAGACTGTCAGCCCAGATGTAAATCAGATTGCCCATATTTAAGTTTTGTAGCCTCTGTTTTTACCATTTCTTTAAAACACAAGTGGCTGTATATGACTTTTTTTCCTGCCAAACTGTAGTTTAATAAAGGAGCTACAGAGGGTGGATGGATGTATTTTTGCAGTTAAACTATATTGATGTATTCTCATATGTAGGGAAAAAGAAACAAGCAAACAAATAACATGTTTTGATAGATTCACAGTATCTGCATTTAAAAGCAAAGTGCCACACAGAAAGCACAATAACTACATTTCATAACTCTCTCACTACACAAAGCCAAACTGGGCAATACTACTGCAAATTGTTTCCTCCTGCTGCCTACATTTCAGACTCCTTATTTTTCTGGATTTTTTATCTCTCAGTCTTTTCGAATCACACCAAACAGAGATTCAGTGCATGTAGCAAGCCAGACCAAATCACATATTCAATTCTCAAAATATTAGTTCAGCCCTCAAAGCAATATTTGATTTATGGAATACTAAAGTGAATATAAATAATTTGTTCTTGTTTTTACAGGATTATCTGCCAGCTGCTAGAAATAACTAGAAATAGCTAGAGATAAGGCATAAAAGGTCTGTGTTTGCTGTTGGGTGTAAAAATCCTTTAATGCTTTATTAATGTCAACATTTTTATTTTTCATACAGACTGTTGTTATATTTATGTCGTCTGTTTATTTCCTTACCTAGTCAAAGGTCAACATTTGAAAAGTAGTCAGAAGGATGTTTAAAAGTACCCAGAAACCCACCAGTGAGCTTTGGCCTTCTGAATCGTTTGAAGCGCTTTTGAGATCTCCATCCTATAAATATGATCTGCTCCTTTTTGCAGACAGGGGACTGAGGTTAAGAAGTTGATACGAAACGTGCCAAGTAGCAGCAGATTTTGCTGACTTTGCAAGATGATGAACCCTCACTGCACTGGTGGACTTGAACCTCTTGGCTRTATCTTCTCTGGTTGTTATTTCCACTGAACTCTAGAGGTGTAGACTCTGCCTGTAGCTGATTACAAGTCATGTACTGGTTCTCCCTAAACAGCTGCCTTTTCTCCCTCACCATAAAGGTTGCCGTCGTAGTCCCGTTCCTAGCGAAAGCCCCAATCTCTCCCACTCCTTTTGTTGCTCTCTAGCAACATCCGGGATCTCAGCATCCACTCAGCAGTGCCCCAGGTCCCTTCCCCCGGTATATACAGGCTGCAGTGCAAGCAGCTTTTCCTTCTAACTCATCTTCAGCCATCAATCCGATATAGTAGCACGATCCTGCGTTACTCTTTTGCCAACAGTTATTCTTTGATGTTTCCTCTCAGCTGCTTGAATTGTCTTTTCTTGCTGGAACATGTTTCATTGGTTTCCTACCTGTCATAACTTGTCCCTTTCTCCCTCGCCTCTGTAATGAAAAGTCCTCCCTGTGAGTTGCCCCTATGGGGCATGCAGGACAGCGTTTGACACTGCGTCACAGTTTGGTGTGCTTGGGATGCAGCAGGTAAATGCCAGAGGGTTATTCAGCCTACTTTACACTCAAGCAAGAAGGCACAGTAGATTTAAATAAGCAGTTTATAGAGCTGTTTTTTGCTGGCTGTGTTTGCAAAGAGTCCTCGGTTTGAATGCCACTAAAATGGCTTCAGTGTTTTCATGATTATTTATATTGTAAAATTAGTTTTAWAGCAAGTAATTAATTAATCAGGTCTCAGATTATTATCTTCACCTTGGCTCAGGTTTGATAAGATGTTTAAGATGGCTACATGAGAAGAGGCTAAAAAGTCTATCAGCAGGGGATGGAGTGGCCAATAAAGCCATTTGGAGAGGTTATCAGGACAGCACACATTTTCATCTTAACTAGACACAGTGCGTAAAGTAGGTCTGGACCTGTAAATACGCACGTGCTTTGGGGCAGAGGGAGGAGACAAAGAAAGGAATAAAACAGGTCTTTCTACAGAGCAGGTACTACAGGGCAAGCCAGATGACAGACCCACTCTGAGAGTGGTTAGCAGCAGCATGAGGAAGCCCTCCTGCTGCCGGGGTGCCTGCAGCTTGGAGGGAGGACACGCTGCATCAGGAAAAAGCGTCTTGTGTCTACAAATACAAATCCATCACAGCAGTCTTGGTGATGCCCCTCAGCCTCTTTTGTTTTGAACAGGGAGGCACGTTGTGGACGGGACTAAAGTGCAGCATTTTCACGTGCAGTTCACTGATTCCAAGTATCCCTGGTCAGAAGATCATCTCAATATATAATTTATGGATGCTTAGCATACAAACACATGCAAAATTTAAGTTTATGGTTAAAACTGCTTTACTGGATTGAGACTTAACCTTTAGACTTGTTGAAATTGATAATGAGGCTCAWCTAAAAGACAACTGCTGAGGTATTCTCGTAGATCTAGGATCAGAAGTGTCAAGTCATTTCCTGTAAGACACTGAAGAGACATGAGACTGTGAAGTGAAAATTTCCCTCTGCACTACAGAGATGCAAGAATGTGAATTTGCAACCTCCTGGGGAAAGACTCTGTATCTATATTACCAATATATTTGAGCCATGCAGTCCCTCAAATAAAACTTCCCCCCAAAATGAACAAGTGGAATACAAATGACAACATTAGCTATTTTTATGGAACAGAAACATGAGATAAGAAAATAAGAGAATGTATTATATGAAATTGTGAATGTGCCGTGGGATGTATATGTCCTACCAGTATTTCTTYTCTGGATTAGTGAAGATATTTCTCATTATGAATTTCTCATAGCAGATTTTCTCCCCATGACTGACTCATGCCATGACTGGCATTATGTATGTTTTTGAAGGACACATGCATGTGTCCTCATGCTCATACACGCTCAAACAAATGCACACAACAACTCTTCTGCATTATCAAATGCAACAGCTGTAACTGAGTGAAAAGAGCTCCAGAAAAAAGTGGAGCTATCATCTTTCTGTCCATAGGCAAGTTTAAATTGAAGATGAATGTACAACATACGAAGAAAGAAATATTTTAAAAATGTTTTTAGTATTTGTGAAAGTTTGGGTATCATGTGAAAAGCATGCGGAGTAATAACAATACAGAATAGCAGCTTTGTCTGACAGCAAAGCTGAAAACCTGTTGACGTGGAAATGTCTGTTTAAGCTATTAAAAAGGACAAAATATTCAAATGGAAAAGCGGGGTTTTTTTTAATCATGGAAGATGCTGTCCCTTGAAGTCAGTAGATTTAGAACAATTTTGTAACAGTTGTGTTTGAAAAAAAAGTCTTTGCCTAAAAGAGCACAGGTTCTTTTAATGTGAGTTGTCATCTAAATAATTCCATATCATCAAGCAAAAACATAATGTCTAAAGAAGAAAAACTATAGCAGCTTAAAGTCTCAGATACAGTCACCCACAAATTGCTTATGAATGTGCTATTAGTTTGAGCTAAAAGTTAATGGAGAAGCTGGCTGGCCTCAGGGGACTAATAATAGGATCCTAAGTCTTTCTGCTTTAGGGCAGTGTTTCAAAATTGGTCCAAGTCCACAGTGATCTGAAAGAAGTTCCCATTTGATGCTTGTTTGTTGGTCTAARTGAGATAATAGCTTGATGAGTTTAAGTCTCATTCTGAGTGAAAAGCAGTTCCAGATTTATTATTTTTATTATAGAAATGCTCAGAGGCCCCAACTGTGTCTGGAGTTATAATTTCTGTACATTGTACAAATCTGTACCCYGGACTGTGTATAGGCTAAATATATTCAGGAAAAAGGAAGGCAGGAGAAGGGGAGGAAGCAGCCAGGGCACAACCACCACCCTTTCCTTGCTGGCTGTGGTGTTCCCATGCTGGCGAGGGTGAGATCCAGCTGGGGCTCCGTGCCGGAGGAGGTGATGAAGGTCAGTGCTGGGAGACAACCGTGCCGATGCCATGATCACAAAGTGGTGCCTGAAGGCTCTGTGAAGCTACAGGGACCTGCTATTCACAAATTGCCTAGTCTGTCCTCCCGTGGTCTTTATTCCTTTTGACCAAAACTTTGCAACTCTTGAACGGTCTCATTTCCAAGCGTTGCCTGGACCTCGCAGCCCAGGAACCGCTGACTGCTCAGGCAGTGGGTATGCACGTGATTTGTGCATGAATATATCTGTAAGAATTTGTCACATGCTTCACCTCCAAAAGGAAAATTATGTTATGATAAGGAGACTTTCTAGTCAGCATATCTAATGAAAGTGAGGAATACATTAATTTCAAATTGTCATGGATATAATAAAACAACAGCAATGAAGCAGGAAGTTGTCATCCTGGTAATCTGATAACATACTTTGGAAGCAGAAAGTACAAACTAGCACATTTAAATTATGATAGAAAGAGAAGGAAATGATATTAACCGTTCTAATAAGCTACCTTTTATTTTATGCTGGTAAAAATTGGTATAAATGTATGCTCTTTGCTGTTATAAAATGGATGATTAAAGTAGACATTTTGTTGTTTCTAACCGAAGACCCTTCCTCCAAAAACCTTGGACCGTAGGCAGCAACCAGGCATTGCTGTGGGATACTTAGCCGCATTTCAGCTATGTTATTTAAGTTTGGCAGTTGCATGTGATCTAAATGCCAAGTGTCTCTTCTCATTTTAGCTCGTGACATGTGCAAGACACAAATTGTCTAACGGTGCATTCATATTACGGTTATTTTACCAGGACTTCACCAAGGCTGGCCCAAAGAGGTTCTATGAATGGAAAACTGAAAAAGGATGTACTTCATTTCAGATACTCGTAATAGCATGTTTGTGCTGAGTTCAGGTTCCAGGGATATTCACTGTCTTAGGAAGAATAAATAAAAATGCCAACAGACTCCTATATTATTTGTAGTGATGAAGCTTAATTGACATAGTGATGGAGTGATACAATTTCTAAATATTTCTGAAAGCAATAGTGAAAGATAATCACTTTACTTTGACACTAGGGAAGGACATGAAAAATATCAATGAGGAAAAATATCTGCAATCGTCCTGAAAATTCACACTCTGACTTTTCTACAGGATCATAAAAACTCTGTAAGAACAGCCAGGACTTGGTGGGCTTGGTATATGTGCTGTGCTTCACCTTTCCGAAGTAATTTATCAATAATTCCATTGCTCAGAGAGCTTTTGAGTATAGGCTGTGGAGCTTTAGCACAAGCAGAAAAAAAGGGGGGGATTAGAGTAGAGGATTAGACATTTATATGAATATGAATAATCTTTGCAGCTACGTCAGCTAGGAGAAAATTACATGGGGTTGATAATCTTCATGCTTCAGGGCGTAAGCCGATCATGAGAGCTGGTCAAATTATTTGTTGTGAGCCATTTATTTGAAGAATTTAGCCCTTTTCTGTTTGTGTACAGATCATGATTTTTATTAATATACTTTTATTCAGGACTGTTTGACAGCACTTTGCATGGCTAGGCCTAAACTGTAAATAGTTTATCACAGATACTCAATCAGCCATCTCCTATCTAGGGTTTGTTCTGCAGGACTGAAGGTGAGGAGAGAAGAAAGACCACCCTGTGGTTAGCACTGAGCTGTGCTCACTCCCCCCTACCTGATTGCTAAGGCCACACAACGCAACCGCTATTTAGCCATTGAATTTTCTTTCTGCAATTAATAGAATATGTGGTACAAGCCTGAAACTTGCTGCTGATTAGCATTAAGAAATGAAAAATATTAATGCAATCATGAGGAACAAATAATAAGTTGGTGCAGACAACCTAAATCAAAACCAGTAAATAAGCAAATGTTTAACACTGCTGGGGGGGTTCAGGGTTGAGAGTGGTTGGAGGATTTAAATAGCAACATTTTCTTTCCATGCTTCTTCAAGGTCCTTCTCCTGGTAGGTGACACCCACACCTGTGCAGAGGGCTGCGGTGGCTCCCAGCCCAGGAAAATCACCCTCTGCCGGCTGACAAATTCCCAGATGGTGCAGCTCTTCAGCTGGCACAGCCCCAAGGCTCCTGCTTGCACAGCCCGTAGCAGTGTGGTCTGGCAGGCAAGCTCAGGCACCTAGGCACAATCATTTTTATGGAGCACATACATATGTATATGCTTACCTGCTTTTCCTTCTCTGTCTTTCCATAAGACTGTTGTCCTCTTGGCACACTCCCTGACCTGCTGAACCAGGCAAGATTGGAGCAAAAGTCAGGGAAAATMAATACAAATTAAAAGCAAATTAAAAAATGGCCAAAGCATGTTGTTGAAAATCCATTAGCCTCTGATTTATAGTTTTGTAACTCGTGACTGTTTGCTGTGTGATAGAAGTGGTGATAAAATCTGTTAGCTTCTCTAGTGTGTTTGGAGAGGTGTACAGGCCCAGGAAAGCTCCTGTTTAGGTTGAGTAAATCCTATGTGGCCTCTTCCTCAGATATATTTAAGGGGTGTTTACTCATTATTGGCCAGCAGAGTCCGGCAGCACAAGAAAGACTCGTGTCAAGGCTGTGTCACTTGGATCCATATGCTGCAGGCATCCCAGCTAATGCTGCTCCTCTTGATGCCTGGTGTCTGGATGGTCCTGCCAGCCTCAAGCACATTTCCATGCTGAAATTGGTTTATAGACAGAGGTCTAGATAATAATGATAATAGCTGTATTCCTTGTAAGCTCCAGACACTCAATAGCTGCCTAAGTCTCCCAGTGCTTCATTCTTGTTAGGATTTTAGTACCACCAAACAAAGCTCGTGAGAACATATCGATCGTATCAGCGCCTGAACACCCCCCTTGACCTGTTCTCAGCCCCTTTGTAGTGCTGTCCTCATGTCCATAAACTGTAGGATGGAAACCAGTGTGCTAAGGCCAGCCCCGGCGCGGACGGGGCCGTCGGTCAGCCTCCCTCCTTCCTCCTTTTCTGCCGCATTTAGCCGACCCTCTCCGTGAGCAGTCCAGGGCAGGCGTCTCCCTTCCCCGGGCTTGTTCAGTGCCCAGGGCAGTGGATTTTCCTTTTATGTCTGCCACAACTAGATCCTGCTCCAAAAATCATCATTTCGCTATTAGTCTCTGTGCTGCATGATCATGTTTCTTGCAAATCTGATGTTTAGCCCCCCTCCCCATTTGCAGTTCCACTTCAGTAGCTCGGTGACAGTTGTAAGGACATAAAAACAGCAGTACCAAGTCAGGCCAAAAGCCAGTTTAACCCAACAGCCCTAACTGAGAGCGGCCAGCAGTAGGCAGGTGTTGCATCCAAGCCAGCAGCACGAGTTCAGAGTGCGAAGCAGCTGCTGGGGAACCTCCCAGCTTCCAAACCTCTATGGTGATACTCTAATGACTGCTTGTAAGGGCTCAGCTGATGTGGAAAATGTAAATACTTGGACATACGAGTTCCTCAGTCTACMTCTCCAATCCTTATCCAACTCTTTGCTCAGTGCATTTTATGAGTTCATATTTTTTTTCTTTTTGCCAGGCTGGTTCCATCTAGCCCTTGATTAATGGCTCTGGAAAAAAAAATCACACTCGGTTGCAAAGAAGTTTATACAAGTGACAGTTTTCCTAACACGTCTGTGTCGATTCCCAAAATATTGTAGAGGAGAAACGTGTGTGTATGTGACTTTGCAAACAGACATTTTCTGCACATCCCCCTTTTAATGCCAAGCAGACAAGCACCCAGACAAAATGGTACCTCTTGTCCTGGCAGCAGTTGTTACAAGTAGCCTAGACATTGTGAATTCATTTGGTGTTCATGGGAATTTCACAAGACRTTCCCTGACCACCATAATGCAGTTAGTGGAGATAATGTTGTCTTAGTGCAATGTATTATCACTGTTTTAACAACCTGACATGCAGTCACCTCATATTATCACTTGAATGCATCCATTAAGCACTACAGGCTTTCAAAGGCTGCATGCGTGAGCAGTGAGAAGCAAACTTTAGTCAGTGCTAACTACGGGTTTATGCTTGTTTGTGTTCAAAAACTTCTTCTAAACACCAAGCAAGCTAAACAGTGGGAATATTAAATAGGTATAAACCACACAACATCTGACAAAACTAATATAGGGACATGAACGTAGCGACGGACRGAAGCACCTGGAAAGATAAAGCACGTGGACAACAATATAAGTGTTATTGCTCAAAAATGCCTGTGAAGTTACTGTGGATAGTTCTCTGAAATCATAATCTCCAAGGCTCAACAAAGGCCAAAGAGCCAAGAACAGTATGAATTATTAAAGAGGAAATAGAAAATGAAATGAAAGAAAACCTTATGCAACTTTATAAATCTTTGGTACGCTCACATCGACAGTGCTAGACACAGTTCGGCAAAAAAGGACAAAGAGAACTGGAAAAGATACCAGGACAGGCAATAGGGATATCGTATGTACAGAACAGCTTCCTTCAGAGAAAAGACTAAGAGACCAGGACCCTCACCTCTCCGCGGAGATGGCTGATAAGCATAAAAAAGTCTGCAGGGAACGGTTATTCATTAATTCTCACAAAGCAAATATTAGGGGACACCTGACAAAATTATAAGGCAGCCAGATTAAAGCAACAAAAGGAAATCATTTTTATGTAGTTCATAATTAAATTGTGGTATTCTATGCCACAAGATATCACAGATGCTAATAGTATAGAAATGAATTCAAAAAGGTGTGAGGCAAATTCATAGAGAAAAGTCTATTAATGACAGCTCAGTTCTCAAATCCAAGCAGAAATCCCTAAATTGCTGATAGCTGAAAACTAGAAAAATATGCCAAGGAAATGTCTTTGTATAAAAGCCTAACGCCCCGAAAGCCCCTGGCCCAGGCAGGTTCGGTTAGGCGGACCCGGCACCCGAGCGGCCCGGCAGCTCGCCGGCTCCGTAACGCGGCGTTCCAGCGAGAAGCCGGCATGGGCCAGTGCACACTCGTAGGGAGGAATCAGTGCTGGTGGTATCGTTGATGGAAAAAGAGTAGGAAGAAAATGAAACAGCATTGGATTTTGCTGATATCAAGAAATCTCAACACTTGTGAGTTCCGCAACGCTTGGCTGCCAAGGTGCTGAGAGCTCAATGGTTAACAAGAAGAAAAATGGTGTTTCCGCTGCTCCACAACCTGCTACCSTCACATAAATTGAAACCGACAGAATTACCATTGATACAAATTAAAAACAAATAAAAAGGGTACACAGAACTGATTCGCAGAGTTCAAACTCCATTACCAACTGATTTACTGTGCAGTGACCTGTGATTGTTTGCACTGAGAAAGTACTGCGCTCGGATCCTATCGGCCTTGTGGCTACGTCTCACACCAGTCAATAAGCTATTTAATTTAATGGGAAACAGTATTGACGGACCTGGAATACAGCTCAAAAGAAAAAAAAAAAGAAAAAGAAAAAGAAAAAAAGTACAGCTGCAAAGAGCAGATAAAGTCTTCAACTCAGGGGTTCACTCTTTGGGTGTTTTCCCTTTTGTTATCTCATTAATTAAAGTCTCAAAAAGTCTCAGCTGGATTTGGGAGCGTCAAAGCATTGCAGGAAAGGTGCTGAAGGCATGATTACTCGGGGTGGGGTGATGTAGGGGGACGCCGGGAAGCCGGGAAGAGATAATGCAGAGTACAATGTAGTACCCTGACCTTTCACAATAAACAAATCTGCAAAGAAACAAAGTTGTTCAAAAGAAAAACCTGTCAGACTAATCAAAGGAGAAGAGGATTTTGTAGGCTAAATTTCTGCACCAAATGCAATTATTCTGCCAGTACTTAACTGCTGCCTCATTCAGAGATGTGATGGATGATGAGGACCAGCACCTGAGCTGTTGTCAGTGTTGCTGACTTGTGGCCCTGGGCATTTATTCTGTGTTTCTTAGCAGTGTGTTCTAAAGACCCTGCTTCTAGCAGGATGAGTAGAAAAATTGGACCTGGGACTCTTGAGATCCTACCGCTGCCCCAGGAATGGGAATGGTGCAAGGTGTCAAAAGGGAGACCCAGGAGCCTGCAGTCCTTGCCCTGCTAAAGGTAGCTCTGATTCTGCTTACATGTTTCACAGCTCATCTGTAAAATGGGAGTAACACAGCTTTCCTGGCTTGCTGAGCTGCCATGAGGTGCCAGTTATTCGTAAGTATTCAGCTGCACRGTATCCCACGGAGAGCCTGCAATAGTAATGACAATTATTATTATTCTAAGCACTCATTTAGCTAGTTAGATTTGCTTTTCCTGAGCAGGCATACTGCTTCCTGTTCCAACAGCTACTGTAATTTCTCTCTGAATGTGGATGTGTACATGCACATGTGCTTATATATTAATCTTACAGACCAACCCAGCTCCGTCTTTGTCCGGGCGTCTGAGTTCGCCCAGCCGGCGTCCGTCCCCAGGGAGGACGGGAGCAGGGAGCAGCCTCCGCCGAGCAGGYGGATTCCCTTAGGGCACGAGCTAACAACCCCGCTACAATTTCTATAGCAACACTCCTGAGCTTCCAGGATGGAAGTTGTATTTGCAATGCCACACACACACACCCCCCTCAAAAATGTGTGCTCCTGCACACAGACACGCGCGCACACACACAAGTGCTCGGTGGCTACTTCTCGTTAGGTGATGCAGCAGCGTGAGTCCCACGCTCTGGGCCTGAGCAAAAAGGAGAATATGGCCAAGAAAAGACCAGAGTTAAATGCAACACGGGAGAGGAGAAACACGGGTTCAGCGAAATCGTGGCTGAGAGGAATGCCTGTAGATCAGTACTCTTGCTGCTGCTTTTCTGTTTCATTTCTTTCTGTCCCCAAGTCTCTAGTGACTCTCATTTGTGAACCTGGAATTTCACTTTTGACAGCAGAAAGTTTTTCTGCTTTGAAAATATCTACCATTATGCAATTTATACAAAACTCTGACACTGAAATGGTGACTGCAAGGAATCAAAAAATAGTTGAAATTCAGAGAGTTCAGAAAATCACTTACTGAATATTCACAGAAAATGAAGATTTTAGAATATGGAAGGAAATCATCAACAGATAAGAGTGCTTGATCAAACTATACTTTTATTTTTAAATTCATCAAGGAGCCTTTCTGATGGACAACCTTCTTTTAAGCTCCTSTGTTTCCCTAAACATATCGGCATGATTCAATTCCCAGGACCATTAAAGCTAACCACTCCCTTGGCAATGAATTCACAGCTAACAATACGATAAGTTGGTGCATAAACGTCAGTGGATTGCTTCAAGTTTTCAGCAGTCAGTAGCTTGAGAAGAAACCATACATTTAAGGAAATAGGAATAGCAAGATAAATGTGGTGGACTCATCAAGAGGAGCAGAAGCTGAGGATAATCCATATCTTTAAATATTGCAGTGGCTTTGCAGGGGGCAATATTGCATGGTTTCATGCGAAAGACTCTGGGCCTGTCTCACAGCCCCCATCTGCAGTGAGATCTGGACAAACTGAGTGGCAAAGCCAATATCTCACAGCTAGACGTAAACAGGCGCAGCAGCCCTGGTCAGATCAAACCGAGCAGCTGCAGACGTGCTCATCCGGAGCAGCAGCAGGGAACGCAGGCGCTGGCCGGCGCCTCGGGAGCCTCTTGAATTTGGGAGCCCGGCGAGCCCTGGCAGCGCAGCAGGCACGTACCGCGCCGTGCCGCGCCGTGCCGCGCCGGGGGGTCTGCCGGCAGCAGGCAGCTCGCAGCCGGGCGCGCAGCAAAGTCACGCCGCAGCRGAAGAGAAACCAGCAAAAAGCAAGCCAGCTGGATACCTTCCCTGTTCCGTTCCTCCRACTGCTGGATGTTATTCTTTGTTTAATATTGCCCCTGGCTTTGCCCAACTCAACTGTTAAGTTACTGTGCTGCTGTCTTTTGTGTAATTAGAATAATGTACTAAGGCACAGTCCACAAGAAAGATGCTTCAGAAAACAATTGCATCAACAATCTGGACCATATTGTACATTTCCTCAAAGCAAACAAACAATTTGCAGATTTGACACGGCATGAATGCTAATCTCTGTAGACGGGAATTGGAGAGGGCCCTTCCCAGATGGCTTCTCAGCCATGGCAGTCATTTACTGATATTTATACATTTTTCCTTTGTGCCACGCACAAAAAAAAAAAAAAAAAAAAAAAAAAAAAAAAAAAAAAAAGACTGGAGGCTATGTTATTTTCAACTCTAGGGAGGGAAACAAATCGGGAAACTGAGCCATCGGCTGTAAATTGGCTTCCTTCTTACTCCTGGAAATGTTACGGGTTAAGAAGRGATGACTTGTTTTTACTGAAGGGTACCTGTGTCGAACTGCGTGCTCGTAACGAAGCTCGCGCGTAGGGAGATAGAAAGGCCCCTCCAGATCCCTCTGCCAATAAACAAGAGGCTGGAGAAAGAGGACCGGTGGCACTGTGCTTTCCTGAGCCCAGGGTTTCTTATTAAGTATGGTGGCTAAGGCAAGATTTCTCCTACGGGAAATGTTATTTTAAGGGGCGGGGGGGGGGGAAGGAGGAAAAACAGGTTGGCAATGCAGATGCAGAAAAGCATGTCAAATGAGAAAAACTTTGATCAAAATTCAAATCCAACCCAGCCTCCAGCTATGTTCTGAACAGCATGCATTCTCCTGGATTTCCCCCCTTTTTGTTAAGGMCAGGAACATGAAGAAAAAACTTGGTATGAGGGAGGTCAATAGGTAGGCAGCATCTTAGAAATTCAATCTAACCTTATTTTCTTTGGCCTTAGTGATTTGCTTTTCCATGTTTGGCAGACTGTTGAGAAACATTTTATCCTCTCTTTTCAGGTGCTCAGTAATGTAGTGTTAGCAGGACTTTCAATTTTGTGACATAATTATGGAAAATGTTCATTTCTGAGCTGCYTTTACACCGCTTCCCTGTAGCAGAAAGCAGTGTTTGCACAGGATGGCGTACGCGTTGCTTCGTTGCTGGCGTTAATGGGGTGTCTGCGCCGTAAACGCAGCAATCTCGGCTCTGAAATGAAGCTTCTTGCAAGGCATCRTTTTCAGAAAGCTGAACACATCCTTGAGCAGAAATCCCCCCCGGTGTCATTTGATCCGAGGGATTCGGACTGCTCATGGATAACCTCACGCGCTCYGACGCTCTTGCTGTCGGGGAGCTGGAGGAGCGGCTGATGGCCCGCGGTCAGCCGGGTTCGGCTGGCTTCCCCTGCACCCCCCGCAGGGTGCACCTTCCCCCCGCGCTTCTGGAGAAATAACGCCTGAAACAGCCTTGCATATGTTGAAAAAACAAACTTAATGTAGGCTATAGATTTAAAATGTAATTACCACAATATGGAAGATAGGCTTRTGTGTTACATCTTGACATTAAGTTACATTATGCTGTGATAATTATTCTAATTTAATGAAGGGAAAATTTTGTTAAAAATATGTTAAAAATCAGCCTGTTCTGACACGACATACAGTTTCACGATATGTTAGAAACATACTGGAGTGTAATCACAAGTATGGCTGAATATATTTCATAAAAGCATGAAACCTTGCACATTTGCAGCAGTAAATATGTCCTTAGTAACCGCTGCTTGTAATGGGAAGAGACGGGTGTCTGGAAGAGCAGCAGGAGCTGTGCTCGCTTGTAGATATTTCTCCCCCTAGAAGAACAAGAGAGCGCCCAGGGAGACTCTCGGACAGCGGCCGGCTTCGGGCGCGTTCTCCCGACGTGCTGCGGCACGGCAGCGCGGTGTGCAGGCGCGTGGCGACGGCACCACGTTACGGACTGGCCCGCGCCAGAGCAGTTTGTTAAAAATGTTCGATACGTGAAGTRCAGTGTTTTAATAAGACGCAAAGACTGCATGGTCTAGCTCTGCGAGCTCACTGCTGAAAACTTGCCTTAAAATGATGTGCTGCAATTAATTTTAAATCTGCTTTTGAGCATTGTCTTTTATATTCCTTTAAAACAGTCTGTTTCCAACAGATTTCTTGCTCTCAAACTTTTTTATTTGAGACAACTGGAAAAAAAGCATGGATGGGACTATGTCCAGTGTTGTTTGTTTGTTTATTTTTTTTTTCACGAAAGTTAATATATGCTAAGAGTGATTAGGTTTGCCTACTTTAGTAAACTCTTAAATATAAAACAATAAAATAAATATCTATTCTGAGACTCATGAAGCAGTAGCTGGTGAAACATAAAATTCTGCATAAAGAGATACTATCAACTGGCAACAATTCCTAAAAAATTATTAGTGATTTCACTTTTAAGTACCCCTAGGTTATTTTAAGAAAAACAAATAGGATTTGATGTAAAAGGAGAAGCCTTGGCTCTATTTCTCTTTAAAATCTAATATCCTGTCCCAGGCTTGGAAGCAGAAGGGGATGTTACTCTCCTACAAATGGAGCAAGGAAATGTTGTATCACAAATGCAGAAACTGTCACAAATCACTGACATATCTGAGGGAAAACTCTCAAAAAACACAATAAAAATACTTCAGACAGGAACAGTGTCATTTATCCAAGGGCATGCAGGCCTTTACAAGGCATAACCCATGGCATTCTCAGAGGTAGATGATTTTATTCCTATTTTGCAGACTGGGAAGGGAGAAATGGAGAATTCAAGTGCCTTGCTATAGGAACAGTGAATCAGTGTCAGAGATGACTGAAACTCTGTGCTGTAACTGCAGGCTTCACTCCCACATATAGCTGTTGAGGATGTAATTTCATTTGGCTTTCCCCTTGAGATCTTTCTGCGACCACAGATGTGCAGGAGAGATTTGTCCCTTAAATAATCAGATTAACAAGTCTTATGCTTCTTAGTAGCCTGAAAGCTGCATGGGACAGGAAGGATTGCGCGTGCTGCACRAGTCGCCAAATAAACTGGAGGCGAGTATGGAGGGGCTGACTTGTTTTTCTCTGAAGCACTATGGATTTGACACTCTTGAAAGCAAGATAGTGTAGCCCACCTGAATGGGAGTTTGCCAACCTCATCACACTGTTATCTGACGTTTTAGGTATCGGAGAAGTCTTGTAGTGTTTCCAGRGTAGGTCAAATAGTAGTTCAGGATAGTTGACTTTTTCTTTATTTATTGCCAGCGATTAATGCCAAAGCATACGTTTATATTAAGCCTGTGGGTTCTGTTCTTATATGCTTCCCTCCCTCGTCTTCCTTCCTGCGGGACTCGGATGACGTGCCCCTTGGAGTCAAGCCGCGCAGGAGAGCAGGTGTTTCACCTTGAGTTGGGCATCTCCGTCCTGCAGCAGCATACGCATGTCCAACCCACTGCGCTGGGCGCAGGTCCTGGCTCGCTGCCTGCATCCAGCAAGCCCTGCCTGCATCCAGCATCATCCTTAAGCATTTGACAAACTTCAGGGCAGCAAGTACCTCCCTAATGATGCCAAAGATAAAATTCACACCGTTAATTATATGCTTAAGTAGAGCACTAGAGGAGGGACTGCCTATGAGACACGCAGAAGGAAAAGACCCCTGGTGCTCGGTGTTTCCGAGAGGCTCCAGRATGGCTGGCTGCCCTGAATTTGAAATAACAACAGAAACATGCTCTTGAGAGAGCTGCAGGAATTGCAGTTAACAAGTTTCCAAAGCCTTTATATTAAAGGCTCATCAGCACAGCTGATAGAGAAACATTAAAAAGCCCAGAGTATCCAGAGACCTCTGCCAATGAAAAATGTTTGCTCTTAGGTTGCAGTTTGAACATCAGGGAGTCCTCCTGTGCCTCGCTTATTAACATCATAACTCAAGGAGCTTTCGCCCATCTCCGAGAGAACATTCACCAAAGTATCAAGGCTGCAAACTCACAGACAAATCGATAGACTTCAGTTTCAGCAAAAATATGCTGTGATCAATATTTAAGCAGGATCCAAACGTACCTCTTTCTTTCCAGCTGCCTGCCATCCACATAGCAGGGAGGAGGGGAGCGTGCTGCTTCTCCAAGGATTATTTGCAGTGACCTCCAGTCTGACCGAGCCTTTCCATGCCAGGGGCCTTTCAGCAGCAGGACCTTGGYATTGCAAGCCTCTTCCACGGGAGGCTGAAACTAGGATCAAATAAATGCACTGAAAGATGCCTTTGTAACAGGAGCAGAGGAATTGCTGCAGTGACATGGCTCCATCTAAGTCTGCATGCCATTCCTGACCACGATCTGCTTCAAAGAAAGGTGCAGGAAAGGCCAGTGGGAAGGGACACTGAAAGAGAACTTCAGTCTGCCAGCAAGACAGAAGAATCTGGACAAAAAATGTGACTTTCCCAATGGGCTCAGAAGATCTTGCTTTTGGAAGTACATATCTGCTTGACCAGATCTGATGGACTTATTTAACCGATTGACATCACACCCACGTGTGGGGTTGTTTTATTCCACCCTGTGGGCTCCAGCCAAAGCACTKCTCCATGTGGTGGCAGCTTGTGGGGCAGTGCAGACAGCAGAGCCAAAAGCAGGGCTCAGGGCAGAGTTAAGAGGAGGTTAAGCATGGTGCTATGCCAGCACTGACRTTTGTTTCTTAACATATAATATACTAAACCAGTCATATTTCTGTAGCTTTACTTCAGCTTTGCTGTACCCCAACACAGTAAGGTAGCACTGAAAATGGTCTCAAGAAAGTGTTTTGTTGCGTTTTAAAACGATGGGCTGTATTCCAGGAGCTTTTGAAGCAAACGGACAGGACAGTGGTTCTCTGGAAGGGGCAGCTCCAGTCTGTCAGGAAGCCAGTCAGACTCGGGGTCACTATGAACTGGAATAAATAATGTAGAGCATGAGCCAAGGGTGAAAGAGTCTTGGCTGCAGTTAGCATGTCCCACAGATGACACGTGTACTTAAGGCACATTTCTTTTAGGTATATAAATAACTTAACCTCATTACAGTGAAAAGTGATTCAGAAGCTGCATATTTGTCCATGGATTATAATATGTAGAGCTTGAAAGTGCTCGCTAAACCTTCAGTCTGCTCTAACACATGGGCCATGGCAGCAGATGTTGCTTAAAATTTTGATTTCTCTCTTTTGTTGGCTAATGTGAAGGATCAACCAAAACTAACTACTTTAAGAAAGTGTAGGATTTATTTTTATTTATTTAGTTTTACACTGCCTTAGAGAATAGGTTTTGGCCACTGCAACCTGCTCTTACATTGATGGGATATTACTTCAAATCAGTCCAGCTCCAGCTACCTTAAATCAGTTTCTGATTACATCTTGGACAACTAAACAGAAACCTTAGCCTTGCAATATCTTCTTGCTGTCTTGGGTCATTTGTTTCAGACCTTTCTTTCTACAAAGAACTTCTGTCTGAATTGCTTTCAAGGCAATATTCATCCTTAACTTCATCATAAAGCATTAAGGAGAATTTAGATAATCAAATCTAAGTCTTCATTTCCTAAGAGATACATACAATCTATACTGTGTAATTACTTCTCTTTTCAGAGGGACTGTCATCATTTGATTAGTTCAGATTAAGGCTGATCCTGAGATGCTAGCAGGTCCTGCTTGGTACCATCCATCTTCAGGCACCCAACCAGTGCAAAGATCCAAAGATCYGAAGGGAAGGAGCACTTTGCCAGGAGATACAAAGATGTGTAATCAGATAATATAATAGAAATGGAAAACAGGTTGAATATAAAGGGGAAAATTCTAACACTAAAGCCCAATAGCTTGTGAAAGAGTCTCCCAGGGGAAATAGGGAACTTATGTCAATCTTGAGTAATTTAATATTGGACTGACCAAAACAGGATATGCTGAACAGAGTGAACAGTATGATGTTAGCTGGAAAGAACTGATGACCTGTAGGGTATTCCCATTCTTTAGTTTAGTATCAGTATTAGTATACTAAAGCACAYATTTGTGTAGTCCTTGAAATGGTAAGACTAAATGCATGCCGTATTTAAGTCTTGTGGAAAATTGTAATTGAATCAATGAAGTTAGAATCTGCTTGCCATAGAACGCTTCACTGATCTAAGATCTAAGTACTCAGATCCAGCAAAGGACCATGATTTAGGTAAATTTTAAGTTCAAGCATGTGTTGAAGCTTTCGTCAGAAGTTATGACTCCAAGGATGGTCTTACGGTGACCGTGATGATGAGCCTGTCCGTCCTCCAGACGGCTCTCCTGGCCTCTGCAGCAATGGGGGCGTCCCGTAGCACGCGCTGGCCCCAGGTTAGCCYGAGGACAGGAGCTGGACACGAGCTCTGCTCCCGGCATGGTTCCTGGCATGGTGCTCCATCCTCTTGGGCTTTCTGTGCCTCAATTAGACCACTTGTCAAGCTAGAACAGTAATACGCCCTTACCTCCAGGGGGTGATGGTAATTAATTAATGTTTCTGGATCACTCAGGGAGCCTTTAATCAAAGGTGCTAAATAAATGCATAGTTATATTACAGGGAGCATGGYAATTTGGCTTCAGCACTACACCACATGCTCTTTCAACCTCCCCTTCTTTTCTGCTCTGTCAAGCTTGCTTATTCCTTGCTACTGCTTGAACTTGCAGCCCTAGGAGAAGTGGAGCGAATGTGGCTAGATGTTCAAGTAAAGCTGAATTTCACTCTAACCTTGCAACAAGAAGAAAAACATTAATTTAATTTAAAAACCTGGCACAGATGGTAATTTTTTATTATAATTATAATACAAATAATTCCCTTATTCTCCCCTACTTTTTTATTTAGATTGGAAAGAAGCAAACTGATGAAAWTAAATTAGAGTAGCCTGAACGTTTAACTAATGTTTATTAAGATTTTAGTGGAAGAGATGTACTTGAAACAAATGCTTGATTATGAGTTTAAACCTTCTTGCATGAAGCCTGACCTTTTCCCATCAGGATGCTCTCCAGCAGCTTCGGAGCAGCTGAGAGCAATCCACAGTTCCTACGTCTGCGAGTGGCAGAAGTTGGTTTTGTAGAGAAAGGATCCAGACTGCTCCAGGCTGGCTGTTGTTTTTAACACAATGATTTGAACACATTTGCTGCTACAGCTTTAGTTTACTTGTAGAAAATTCCTCAAATTTTATGGCTGGCAAAGGAGAAGAGAATGGGGAAAAAACAGATGGAAATTACCCATGAGTTAAACACGTGCAGAACAAGGGAAGGAGAAGCTAGGCACAGGATCTACTATACCAACCAAAAGCAGAATCTGTGGATGGGCTCCCAAAATCATGTACTTCAGCAGGATTTGGATTATTCTTCAGATCAGATCATGATCCTGACTTGTATGGGAGGGTCACAGGATCACTTCCCACATCTGCCAAACAGAAATGTTCTGTGAGGTTTTTAATCTTAATGTTATAGCTGCCAAGACAGGATACAGATCTGTTACTGTGTTAGGGGAGAGGTGTGCCACGGTTCACCAATGTAGCTCCTTGGTGCAACCACCTCATCATTATTATTGTTATCGTTGTTAAATAATAAGAGTAATAATAGCAGAATAAGTGCAATGCAAATTAGCAATAAGAGTTTTCTTTAGAGCGTCCAGAAAGAAAGTTCAAAGTCAGAAAAGAAAGTTGCAAAATCTCAAAAGAAAAAAGTGGGTGGATAAAAAACTGTCAGCTTGGCAGTTACGTCCCGCCTGGCCGTTCTCGGGAGAGTGCTGCAGAAGGTGGCCGCCACGACGCTTTAATTGCCGATCCGCAGGTCTTCCAGCTGGTTGGCAATTGTAGCTGAGCTTGTAGGAGCAACAGGGGGGATGGGYTTTTTCCTCTCCAATTTCCACACTTAAATCCTTTCCTGCTTTAACTGTGCCCACATGCAGTTGTACACCTGAGCAAGTTGGATACTCGCATTGAATCAATACTRTGATTTATGCATAAAAGCCCTGAAACCCTGCAAAACAATTGTGCAAGTAATTTTTCATGAACCAGACTTAAAGTGCTTGCCAACAGGCTAAATTACCCTCTTGTTAAGTGTTGTATTTTGTTCTTCCTTCTTTCTTCTCCTCTGTGTATGCCTTAATATTGATAAGTGTTCTCTAGCATGAGAGAACATTTGCATTTTCTGCTAAACATCATGTGGTTGAACACATCAAAGGATCCTTTTGTTCTTTCCCCGTTGCATATTCCCTCAAATTTAGAACTTGATTTCAGCGATAGCTGCGTGTGTCGTGGCTGGAGGATTCGTAATGGTGCTTATTAGCACGACAGAAACCTCAGTAGCCTCAGAGCAGCTTGCTTAAACTCTCAGACCTCGGTGGAGGCCTTTCCTTGTGATACCTGCAGAGGTGTCTGAGGTGAGCTTCTGTTCTTGTTCCGCTCTGCATAGAGCCTGATGCAGTGGTGGCCCTGCCTGCGCTTAGACTGCTGCAAAACAACAATATGAATTATTTCTTTCCTTCCTTGTTTGGCTGCTTACAGATCTCTGCCATTCTTTGCCTGGAAGAATTTGATTGATTTTAGTGCCACCTGCACTTAGTTTTTCCCATGCCTTTGGCATCCACCTTTCCTTTCGGAGACCGAAAACCGTGCGTTTAGCCCGAAAGCGGGAATCGCGCCGCGGAGCGCCCGGGCGCGAGCGCTCGTGTGCGTGCGCCTGGTCTCCTTTCGCACTGCGGTCCCGTCGGCTTGGACCCGCGCTGTTCGCGAGGGACGCAGTCGGGACGGAGAGGGGACCTCCGCGGCCGGTTCCCGGGCCAGGTCTCCGCTGCGGCTGGGCGCTGCTAGCCGCGGCCCTTCGGGGGCTCGCACCGTGCTAAGAAACGGAGGGTCCCGCGGGTGCACGCGCAGGCCGTGAGCGGGAGCCCAGGCGCGCCGGCGAGGAGGAGCGGCGGCCCCCGCGGCGGCGGCGCAGCGAGCCGAGCCCGCGGCGCGGGGCAGGGAGAGCGCGCTTCGTGGTTTTAATGTACCTCGTCTTTCTCTAAAAATATCGTCCGTTRAAAAGAGTAAGACCTTAACGGTCTTGTGTGTCAGAAACAAATTGTTAGCACAACGGCAGTGTTCCCTAGCTTAGTTAATGTTTATTTAAATGACCGTTTTATAGAGGCAGATAAAAGATTGAACTGTTCTGCTGCTATTGTTGTTTTTTAAAGTCCTTCAGTATGAAGGCGCCTGAAGCCAACATTTGATTCTCATTATGTTATGACATTTTTTCCCCTACATAATTTGAATAACACTCTGTTTAACTCAACAGCTGGAGGGATATGGCCTTTTCTTTGAATTTTAGAAAGTGGAGCTAGTTCTATGAAAACCTCCAGTCTTCAATGTGACAAAAAATAAAACATTTAGTGTGGGTAGCAGTGCGCTCGTTTTCCCTAAACACTGCTACAAGGTTCTGGAAATTGTCACCCGGGGTTTTTATTTGCTGCAGTGATGAGTATAGCGTAGCCACTYGGAGAGAAAAGCCGCGGGCGCGATGGGTGTTTCGGCGATACGCACAGCTTCCCGCTGGAAAGCAGACCGACAGTTACCCACTGTCAGATTTCAGCCTCTTGAGGGATCGGTACGATCACTTAGCCTTTCCCTGCCCTACGCGGGCCGTGCGGTTTCCGCCAGTGAGTGTGCAGCAGCCCCAACCTCATCGAGCTCCGTGTTTCCCAAGAGCTTCAGGTCCGTTCAGAGCCCAGATCGCAGCGAGAGGCGAACGCCTTTAACCTCCCACGGACAGCACCACTTCAAAAATGGGATTTCTGGGGCAACTTCAGATATTTTTACCATCATTTCCATACCGTAGCACAGAGCACTCCTTCCTTCCTGACCGCATGCAAGTTGAAATGAAAACCAGAACTGATAAAAGTTTTCTTAAATTTTGCTTCCTACTGCTCTTCTGGGCACGTTATTGAAACTCCAGATGCTCCTCCCCATTTCAGGAGTTAATGAAAGTAATTTTAAACCCTTGCAACATACTCGTGATTTGCCTGTTACTTAGACAGATATTTCCAATGTATCTTAAACAGCTTTGCTCTCTAACATAGTTTTAGGCAGCACTTTAGCGTGGCACTTTGCTAATGACTACACTGCAAATCCTAGCATTCCTACGTTATACTTTATGCAAAATATCCGTATCTCAAAGTTCACATAGTCCTTAAGCAGCTCGCTCCAAACTGCCTTCAGCCACATTAAGATTGCTAATTGGATCTGGTCACCTTAAAGTCAAGGTCAATATACAGTGATTTAGTCTAATTTTGCATAACCTTGTGTCTCTTTGCTGGCTTGTATTTTTTCCTATAAGGGCCAAGTCGGTTCTGTTTTGTTAAGAACTCTGACAACCCGTAACAACAGTGTTGATTCCAGATTAAGCCTGTTTCRTGTTTAATAACTCTCCCCTGCTTAGCTGCAGGCTGCCAGATGTTGAAGGGAGGCTCTCGCTCCGCACGGCACCCGGCTCCGCGCTCCGCTGCAGCCGGGGAGCAGCTGGGCGAAGGGCTGCCCAACCGCTTCTCCCATGTTAGCCTGGTTTTCTTTAGGTCAGTATTGTCCAGAAACCACTAAAAATGTTGATGGAAAAAAAATCGTGAAGTATCACAGTAATTTTTCGTTTGCTTTCACACCAGGTCTCACTTCCAAAGTTGTGGAGCACTTGCAACTATTACAAAAGTCAGTGGGAGCTTTATTTAATGTAATTAATGAATCTGTCAGCTGAAATGTTTGAAGAGAAATGGAGGAATACAGCTAAAATTGAGGATCTAATCACTGCTCTGTTATGGCATAAAACCAATAGCAATTTTTCTCGGGAAATGATTTATAGACAGGGTCTAAGGTACCAGGAGCAAGTGCCCTGAAGCTGTAAAGTGAGCTTGCTCGCCGGCGTGGCTGTGCTTCAGGCTGAGAGCAGTTCACATTTTCTTAAAACGGAAATTGGTGTGAAAGGGAGCTGCAGCCGCCAAGAAGCTGATCCAAAACTGCCAGAGCCCCCCTGCAGCGCGGAGGAGGTGGGCGTCCTTTCCAAAAACCTGCTTTTGTAACACCTAAGTCAGAGCCAGGAGAAACTTCCTGGTCTCACGGTCGGTTTGGGGGCTTCTTTCAACCCAGCACTCAGGACATCAGACCCACAGAACTGAACCGCTTTTTTCATGCCAGGCTTTAGAAAAGCTGCTGCCCCTGGGAGCGGCTAAGCAAGGGCRTTGCCAGCCCCTCGGGCTTTTCCGTGAGCCCCGTGGCACGTGGCAGCCAGAGCCCCGTCTTCTACAGACATTCGGGCCCGGTGGAATCTTGCATTTCGTTCTATGCTTTCTCTAGCAAACCTCAAAAACAAGGGCTCCACAATTAAAGGAAAATTATTAAAAAAAACCCCAATCTATCAGTTTAATTTATGTCACAATTTCCAGCCAAAGTTATTAACGGGAAGTGTGGGGAAGAGACGGATGGGCAATGGCTGGTTTTATATTTTCCGGCGTTTAGCAGCGCCGATGTTGCAGCGCACTTGTGTTTTGCCGTGGCCATCTCACCAGGCTCAGATAGTGAACCAAAAGCTCGCTTGTTTGTCACAACCTTATCTGAGCATGACCATCAAGCTGGAAATCTCACCTTCACAGGGTTTTTGATAAGATTTCCAGAACTTCCTTCTGGGGGGTCAACCCCACCATGTTACGGAAAGATCCTTTCTCACATTGCTTGCGGTTTTCATTTCCATTTCATTCCATGAGCTGTGGAAGTGTTAGAAGCTGAACAGAAAGTGAAAATTATTTTTATCCAAATTAATCAGAACCTTGAAGTAATGACGAGATCAGAGTATGGAGGTCCCTCATCTGTTTACATTTTCTCTTAAACCACTGGCTCAGAATAAAATGAGGTCAGCAGCCATCATTTCTCTGACCTCTGAATTGCTAAAACTCTTCACTTCTGTCTGTCTCTTGCCAACTCCAGAAAAAATAAAAGGTTTACTAGTAAATCCTTTGCAGGACAAGAAAAATACCTATCCCCAGAGGACAAAAGGCAACAAAGGAGAAAATAAACTYTCAGATTAAATTTAAAAATTGCTTTATAAACACTTTTTCTTTTTAAACCTTAATTCCTTTGTGACCATACTCCATTTCTTAATWGCTCTCTCATTTAAGCCACAATAAAGAGATAAATGTTGAGAGAAGAAGAATGAATGTGTCTGTAATTCCTCCTTAGCCCCTTGCTAAATTGCTATGGAAACAACAAACATAATGTTTCTATGGACATTTTGTATTCATATGGACAAAACTTTATTTTCAATTGCAAACACTGAAATTACTGCACCGGATAAAGTCCACTTAGAAAACCTCTGCAAAGACACCAACTTGGGATCTCCCAGCTATGTGATGTTTAGAGTTTGGTTCACATCCACTGCCAGTGGCAGACTCTGATTTTTTTTGCCAAAAAAAAAAAAAAAGAAAAAAAAAGAAAAAAAAAGGCATAGTAGCAGTAACTGTCATAGATGTGACAGGCTGTCCTTGCATCTTGTGATAATTTTCTGTGAAAAAAAAAAATGAACACAAATTCATTCATAGGTACAGAAGAGCTAATTGCCTGATTTCAGCCCCAAATCTTTAACCAATGCAAATAAACACAGCTTTTTTTTTCTTCCTGGCATGTCACTGGAAATACYTGGAGGTATTTATATGATGTTGATGGGCCATTTGGATTATGGTGGTATTTTATGCTTTGCTATTCAGACACCTGAAAAAAGATAYAGTTATTGTAGCACAAAGCCACTCAAATCACTATCTGTTCTGGGTACCGAAGCGGAAGCAAGCCTAATCATATGATGTTCAACTCATCTCTGCAAATGGACATCATAACTTCATTTATCSTCGTTCGTACGTGAATCCGGGCTCCGAGTGGTGAATACAGCTGTTCTCCTAGTAGCCGTAGGGAATTCTCCCGGATTCAGCCCCCTTTGCCTGCGAGACCCTGGCTCCGTCGGCACTTACCGGGGGATGACAACTGCCACCGTGTCACTGTCACTAATGAACAGACGCTGCATCTTGAGCCGTCTGGCTGAGGGTGAGAGACAGTCTTGGATGTCTGCAATACATCAGCAGCATGAAAAGACAAAGCCAATAGGCAGCGCCTGCAATATTTCCTGACAGAACAGGTTTATGAACACAACCACCTGACACTATCCAATTCTTAACCATCAGAGCTCTGCAATCTTTAAAGCATCATAGTACATGTATTTATTTATCCTTTCATTTCCATAGGCTGTGTGTGCTCTATACACATCATTGACAATGATTAATGTCTTTCACAGTTTGATTCTGTAGAAATTGCCTGCTCCAAAAAGCTCAGTGTATTTCCTTAAACAAATCAAGCTTAATAAATATTAATGCACGTTGTCCTCGCTGTATATTAAGTCTGGATCTTCACAGCTAATGATTTGAATGGCTGATAAAATTGTATTTAAATATTTTATGCAGAAAGAAAGCTATAACTATGACAGCATGTACGCAAGACAGTAGGTGCAGGTATGCTCACAAATATTCATAAATTTGCACTGTGCTTACAAAGCCATGTGGGCCAGTGGATTTTCACCAACCCGTTTGAGAAGCTGCACCAGCAGTGTACAAGTGTCAGGCATTAGACAGGAGTAAGTCGCTCAGCTTTGCATGAGTTTGTGGGAACAGCTTTTAATTGAAACTAAAGGCATATTCCCATATGCAGCCCAAACCCCTGAGTATGTCTTCACTGCAGGCAGCTGTGCAAATCAAGAGCCCAAGGTACGCAATGTTTAGCACTAACCACGCTGTGTCTCTTCATCTAGCAGCCAAAGATCTCACTTTGTTTCTGCTCAAGGCTTTACAAGGAAGGGGAACGCGGGAACGATGCTGCAAGCTGCTGCCTCAGCACCCAGGGGCTCAGCTGAAAGCAAGAAGCCTCARAACCTTAGATTTTATGTTTGACTGTTGTTTTTCACTACCTAAAGTCTAGATCATCATCCTTTCCTAAAGCCCCCAAGCTTTCCTAAGGCCGATCCTCCCTCCTGCCCTTCATTTGTTTATGCTCCTCGTGCTGGACGGTGGGTACGGTGCAGGCTGCCGGCGCCAGGTCACCATACTTTGAAGGAACAAAATGCGTTYGCCTTGTGGGCAAAGAAATCTGTGGTGGAGCCTTATGATGAGATGGACCTGCCTTTCCCTGCGCCCAGGCTCGTCTTCCAGGCAGCCACGGGAGCCCGGGAGTGCCGCACCAAGCCGAACAGCACGTCACCCGGGCTGCTAGCGTTAGCATCGTYCGGCAGAGTCAGCGGACTGGCGTTAGCGTCGTGGAGGCGCTCTGGGACTTTGCCCTTTTTACCTTCCCTTTTGTGATGTCTGGAAAGGAGCATTTTAACAGGGCCGGGGGAGTGGGAACAGCGTGCTGGGAAGCTGGTTTAAATCATGCTGACAGCTCCGCAGAACAGCGGAGAACACCGTGCAGAGCTATCGCATGTAGAGCCGGGGCTGTCCCCGGACACCGCTGTGGGGACGCTGGTTTGCCTTTTTCTGGAGTTGCTTTGTTTCCTTCCCAGATATTTTAGCACCGTTCGCGCCGGGCCTGGGCGGAGAGGKGGCTTGTAGCCCAGCTGCCGCTTTCGCTCGGCGTTTGCAAAGATGCTAAGGGCACAGACGTGCGTGTGGAATGCAAGTCAAGGCCACCAGCACCAGTACTGGGCCTTTTTGGAGCGGTCTTGCTGCCTTCTTCCTTGTTACGTGTTTTCATGGTCCATCAATTTGCGACGAACGTTGAAGACCTGAAGAAAGGAGGAGAAAAAATGTATTTAAGTTGTAATAACTCAGTATCACTATGGGAAATATAAGCCAAACACCACTTTTTGCTGTACTTTTTTATGCATTGGGAAACCACTAGATGGCTTTCGGTTCAAACTTCAGAATAAAACGAAATGCTRGCTGTTGAGAGAGGTGAGTAAGTGGAGTAGTCTTGGGAAATTTCGTCTGGCAAGTAATTTCAGAGACTTAAATCCCTCCGATTTCCTTTGCTTCTCAGAGTTACAGGCTTAGCTGCAGCTTTGATACTAGTTCTTGATATCCTGAAAATCCACCGTGAGGCTTTCGAATGAGTCACAGCATGGAGCRTATCCGTGTGTTGGAACAGGACAGATGCGGAAATGCACTCATGTTAGCGCTCAGTGATGCTTATCGGAGTATCCTGCCCTGGCGCAACCCCTCTCTCCTCTTTGAATTGCAGGKCTGGGTTGAGATTTTTTCCTCTGTGATAGATCCATTTCAAATATTGACCCACCAGCTTCTGAGAYTGATAGGCCTTGGACATATTAGTCCTCTTGCATTCTATATATTTCAATTAACTTCAGCAGGTAATGTTAATCAGCTTTAAAGCTGAAATGTGAAGCAGCTAAGTGAATGGAAGGAAGATGGAAAAATGTCTCTGGACTTTATCTATTTGTGTATATGACTCCTACTACCAAGTCACACAAATTTTTTGGACCAAAACTTATATAGAACACTTCATAGCAGGTTGTCTCAGTTTAAATAATAAAGGTGCTCCAAAAGTACAATAGTTTTATCAAGCTAATAGTAAAATTGAAAAGAAGTGCTAGTTAAAGCAGTGGTGGGTGACTGAAATTGCCAGACTGCCAGGGAATTTGGTGTGGCTGTGCTTTGGTAAGGCAGTACATAAACCTGTATTTTAGCCTCTTGTGTTTCTGAGATTAACAGCTGCCAGGAAAAAAGAGATCTGTCTGGTGTGATCAGTAACCAGGGTCCTAACTTTATAATCACCATCAGAGCTGTTTAAAAGGAAGACAGAAGATCCCCGCAGCTTTGGGTGCACGTGAGTTGCCCCGCATGCACTCCCAGGAAATAYGTTTTAGTATTTTGAGGTTGCTGTATGTCCTGGCAATCTCCCTTAATTTCAATATCGTACCTTTGCATATTCCTCCTGGCCARATAAATAGCCAATCAGTATTTAGGTCTTGCTAAACTTTCAGCTTTGATAATAAAAGAGGTCAGAATTGCTACGTCAAGAAGAACGGTCTGGTAGAGCAGTCGTCCAGTATAGCGAACATTTTCAGCGCTCTCGCTGGGGGACTCGCTGGGTTCRTTGGCTGATGTACCTGGCTCAGTAGATGACGCGTCTGAGTAAATAAGTGATGTATTATCAGTTTGGTTTTCAATGAATCATTCATTTTTCCGTGGATAATTTATCCACTGCTGAGTAGCCTGTGTTCAGTTCATCAGGCAGCATGTGTATAATTTTTTCAGTGAGCCTTATATAGGTATTAGCACTAACTGTACATAYGTGAATGGCTAATATATCCACAGTATTACCAAATTCTGCACTAAGAAGTACTTTATATGAAAAATGTAATGTGAAAAATGTCCAATATGTTATGTAAATAGAACTTACCAACTGTTTCTGCAAAATGCACAAACATGAAAATAGCTGCAGGTTATTTCCAAAATCTTTCTACACGTGCAGTACTGTCGTTCCGGTAGATGYGTCGTGCGAGGGCCCCGCTGCGGTCGCGGAGCTGCGTCCCCGGGCAGCGAAGCGCCGCAGGGCGCCAGGGCCGGCTGTTGGCGCGTCCGGCCTCCAAGGACAAAAATGTAACGATAGAAAGAGGAAAACATTGCAGAGTCGCACCAGCGCTCGGCCAGGCCCCACGGACCCACGCTCCCGGGCGGCAGGCGGGGTGCTGGTGCCGGACCCACGCTGCCGGGCGGCAGGCAGGGTGCTGGTGCCGGACCCACGCTCCCGGGCGGTTTGGTCTCGTTACCGAGCGTGGAACCGGTGTTGCCTTGTTGTGCAGCTGTATAGCCCCTTCTGCCTTTAATTAGCTGAAACACGGGATTACATTCATGCAGCATAGAGTAATCTCGGATAAATGGAACTTTGCCMTGAAATTAATACTTAATCTCCAGTTTGGCTGAGTTTTTTCACACGCTGAATACTGTGACCTTGTAGTTCATGCTGTTCCTGGGACTCTGTTCCACATTAGAAGCTGTTTTCAGGAGCAGAAATTGTGTGCAAAACCTAGAATTTTACAGCAGGGAGATTTAATTTAGATAGCAGAGGCTGATCRTGGACGCGTCTTTTGTACAATCCTAAATTTCCCCATTAACAGCTAGCAAGCAAGCAGCAACCTTGGAGCAGAGCGGGTGCAGGCGCGGACGCCGCTTCCCCGTGAGCCGGCTGCTGCACAGCCCCGGGGCGCTGGGCTCCCGCGAGCCCCGACACCTCCCCGGCCCCGAACGCCTGCTCCGGCCGGCAGCACAGAGCAGCAGAGCAGCAGCCTTCGCGGCCCGTCCCCGGTGCGGTGCACATCCCCGGTGCAGTGCACATCCCCTGTACGGTGCACGTTGCTGGTGCGGTGCACATCCCCGGTGCGGTGCACATCGCCGGTGCAGTGCATGTCCCTGGTATGGTGCACGTCCCCGGCACAGTACACATCCCCGGCACAGTACACATCGCCGGTGCGGTGCACATCCCCGGTGCGGTGCACGTCCCCGGTGCGGTGCACGTCCCCGGTGCGGTGCATGTCCCTGGTACGGTGCACGTCCCCGGCACAGTACACATCCCCGGCACAGTACACATCCCCGGTGCGGTGCATGTCCCCAGTGCGGTGCACGTCCCCGGCGCAGTACATGGACGTCTCCTCGGAAGGGCTCGCCGTGGCTCCGTCCCTAGCTCTGCCCTGGACCCTTCGTGCAACTTCAGGCATGTTACTTAATCTCTCACCGCCACCTTTATCAAGTAAGGATCCCATCTTCCTCACTTCCTCAGCCTTTGTCTTTTTTTTTTTTTTTTAATATAAATTTCTCAGAACAAAGACTGTCTTTTCCTATGTGTATTGAAGAGCATCTGGCACCAATTATGAATCAGGCTTCTMAGTGCATAAATACTATAAATGCAAACCAAAACTGCCAAAATCTCTCTTTCTCTGTGCAGCTGGCTGAATTTCTGCCATCTTGTTTTCATAAATGACCTTGGTTTTGACTTTGTGATTTATTTGACACAAATTTAGTGGGTGCGAAAATCAAGTTAGCTCCTTTGATATTGCCATATGAAGTGCTCAGCACTGCATATAGAACACTTGCACATATTTCTCCTGATCAATTTGCTTGGCAGCCTCGAAGCTGTCGGTATTCTAGATAGGTTTAACTTCAGACCCAGAGATCTAACTATTTCTCAAGTTTAACCAAACTTTTTTCTTTTCTTAATCTCAGTAATCAATAAAATACAATCGATTTTTACAGGCAAAACTCCTAAGTGGCTCTTAGTGCTCGGGAGCGCCCTCGGTCCCGCAGTGAGCCGGGGCGAGCTGCTCCCTGCTCCGCCGTGTGAGCTGCTCGCCGTGTGGAAGAGGCCGCTTCACTCTGAACAGAGATGTATTTTTATAAACCGTTACTTCTTTTCTTGCAAAAAAGCTTTCCTCTCCCCCCCCCGCCTTTGGTGGTGTATTTTGAATTTGTGTTTCCGCGAAGAAAACTGGGGAGTGCACAGGCTTGGACGCGTGGAGCTGCAGTTGCCCATGTGCTCTTCCAGCACGGAGCTCTCCTCCGTGGAGAGCAGCCCCGCTGCTGCTGCTGCTGTTTTATAATAAGATCAAGCATCTGGTAAGCTCAGGAATCTGTTCTTGGTTGTCCATTGCTATCATAGGACTTTTGTCCTAGTGAAAGCTGCAGAAGCAGGCTCTTCTTTTGAAATTCATTGATATAAAAAGTAATATCTACCTTGTCTGGGATCTTCTTCCTGACAGTGACTTATAACTGATGTTTCAAAAAATATGCAAAACTTCCCGCAAAGTCGCTAGCTTGTCAGCAATATATGCAAGAAAATTGCTTCCTGACCTCCATCATTTCATAACCTGAAGCATGAGGACTGATAATCTCAGCGACTGTGTATGCTACAGTTCCTGAAGCTGCAGATTCTCATCTTATTACTGTGGACAGATTGGACTCCAAATAGTTATAGCTTAATTAAAATGTCCATTCTAATCTTTACTCTTTACTTCCTTTGTATCTTTTATTGAAGTAAACAATTTATTTGCAAAATCAAATGCTTAAAATATGAGRGTTTTTCTGTGGGGAAATTTAGATTTAGAGTTATTTATTTTAACTGATGAGGAGAAACTGGTGGCTGTTTTATTTGGGAAGTTAAAACCTTTTTTGGACTGCTTCTTTCTTTYGGAACATAAATACAAGAACAGAGTAAAGTTTGTCTTAATGTTTCATTGACAGAATCTAACAGTTTTACAGCTTATGCTAATCAATAGTGAATTAGAGGTGTACGTTTAATTTTAGATGACTGTTTGCTTGGATTTTTATGTTTGACTCCACTGCACATCATTCACTGCAACATATTAGCTCTGGYTGTCAGGTTTTGGGCAAACTCTCACAAGCCGTTCTTCCAAGCCCGGTTCGGTTTTAATGCCATCTTGCCCCMAGGTTTGCTGTGGATTTTGCTGCGCTTGTCCCTTCTGGGTTGTGCAGTCGAGCGCTCGCTTCCAGGTACTGCAGCACGCGGTCTCCGCTCCAGGTAGCAAATTGGTTTCCATGTCTGCTCTGATCCATACTTATATGCATTAATATTTTGTTTCCAGCACCTAGCCTATAAGGACACGAATCTTCAGTGYGTTCTCCTACCCCCCTCTCCCCCCCATTTTGGGTGGCATTTTAAGGTACAGGTTCCTGTTAGGGAACRTTTACTTAATATTAGGTAAATGTTCACAAGCCATGGGAAGTCTGCATTAACAGGGATCAGTACCTCTCCCGAAAGCCTGGCTTCTTTCTATTTTCTGAAGCAGGAATATAGTCAACCTCTTGGACAGATTATTAATGCTACACATACATAGGCATTTAACAGAGATGGGTTTTTTTCATTCAGAGATTTTGTCCCGATAAATAAACTAGCATATACACGTTACCCCAATCATTGCCTTTACACTCAGCCAAATTCCTGAGAGCCGCTGGCCCTCGTCCAGGAGACCCCTGTCATCACTCCTGGCTCCTCCTCTGCTATCCATCGTCGGTGACCCGCCACCTCCGCCTCTACCGAAGAAGTCTGGCATCTGGCACACGTTCCCGTCTGAGCCCAGCTCCCCATGTCTTGCCTTTATCTTCATGCCTGGCTCAAAGCTGCTGCAGCAAATGGGCATTTTTCTGTTGAATTTAACAGCCTTTGGATTATGCTTTTCTTTCCTTAAATATGTCCCCTTTCTGGTTATCYTTTTGTGTTCTTTATGCTAAGTGTAAGGGAACAAAAATTAACCTTCCCTCTGTTTACTTTGTGTCTCTACTTCATCTAGTCTGTGTGTTGTTTTTACCGATTATTTATTTATAGCTGTTTATCTTGGATATTCCTTCTCCTCAGCATTTTCCTTATCCTGAGGGCTGGCAGTGTCTGCGATTCGGAGCATTTCRCACCGGGTCAGCAGCTGCGATTCGACCTCGCTGAGCGGTGGGCGAGGAGAACCCGCGCGGTTCCCGCTCCGGCCGCCGTGCCCGGCTGCGGCGGAGGGCGCGGAGCCCGGGCGGCTTCGGGCGCCCTTGGCAGCCGTGTGACGGGGACAGCGGGAACGGTTGCGCTTGGTGGCTCAGGGTGACCGAACACGTACTGGCTCCTAGACCCCTGGCCGCCCCGCTCGGGCCGGCACGCCAGGAGCCGGGCAGCGGTCTCGTGTCGCCACGGGCGTTTTGCTCCGGAGACAGAGCCAGTGTTACCACAGGGTTATCGGCCCCACTGGAGAGGAGAGAGCCCTGCGGGAGACACCATGCTGGGAGCCCAGCACACGGCCTGGTGTCCTCCCTGGCCGGCGTGGAGCTCCCAGCTGGAGCTCGTTCCTCCTCCAGCACCTCCCTCCCAGCTCGCAGCTGTGTCTACCGAGCTGCCGCCCTGGGACAGTGCCTCCTCCTCTTCTTCCTCCTCCTCTTCCTCCTCCTCCTCCTCCTCTCTTCCTTCTCCTCCTCCTCCTCCACCACCTCCAGCTCAGGGCCACCACCTCTGCAGGGAGGTGCTGGGAGGTCCCCGGTGGCAGCAGCCTCTGGCCAGCTCCAGCCATGGGCACTGCAAGCTGAGGTAGGCAGCTCTTGCCCTGGGGAGCTGATGGTTTGGGGCTCCTGGGTGGCTGCTGGGGTTGCTCTGGGGACAGTGCGAGGAGGAGGAGGAGGAGGACGGGCTGCAGGCCCTGCAGACGGTGCAGCAGGTGCAACGCACAGGGCTGCGGTACGGGAGCCGCCTGCCGACCCGGGTGCGCGTGTTGCTCCTGCCTGTGCTGTGCTGCCCTGGCCTGGGAGCGCAGGTTTCCTCCCCCCCTTCCCAGGAGAGGAGAGCGCGTGCTGCCCCGGTGCTGCCCCGGTGCTGCCCCGGTGCTGCCCCGCGCGGGGGAGCCCGCTCTGCGCCGCAGCCCGGCTCTGGGTGCGCGGGGCAGCAGCGCCCGGCGCTGCGGCTGCACATCCCACTGCGATGCGTAAGTAGCAGCTTTAAATAATTCATTCTTTTGCTGTAGTATGTTTTGTGTTTAGTTTGACATGGTCTAGGGGTTGGAGTAATTCTGAGTGATCCATTTTTATTCTCTTAAGCACCTTCTCTGTCACACAACAACAATTTTCAATCAAGAGCGCAAAGCACCCACTTRCAGCCGATGGACTTTATTTCCTGTGAATATAATTTAGCAGCCTTGGATACATTTCATTTAAATACATTTGCATGGTGAGGCCAAGTTAGCCTTTGGCTTGGGGTGAACCAAACTCCTCTCCGCGCAAATACTTCCRGAAGAGAGGGACCTCTGTAGTGTTTAGGTTAAGCACACTTTTGCATAATGATGTGTGCTGTGAAATACAATTAGAATATTTTTGCTCCTTTCTCTCGGAAGGGGGGGGTGATTTAAGTAAAATGTTTGAGTGTGGAATTTGGATTTTTTTTCCACCTTTATTTCAAGCCATATTGCAGGACCAGCGTTGCCGTGGGAATTGCTGGCAGTGGTAGTCGGCAGCCCGACCAGAGCTCCTTGCCTGGGTCAGCTTGRTGAGGGGAAACACTTGCAGTGCCGCTTCCCTTCTCAGGTTCTCTTCCACTGAGTAATTTGTTAATTACTGCGTGTCCACTGGAGAACATAACACTGGCTTGCTTTTGTTTTGCCTCGTGTCCTGGGATGAGAGCTCCCTCAGCAATTAGCAGAAGGCGCAAAGACGAGGCTGTAGCTGGGCAGCTGCGGTCTGGGAGAGCAGTATTTGCTAGTTCTTGTTTAGAGATTTCAGTGCATCCTACAGGAGTGTGAACAGGCCGTTTCACAGATCAGAAAACAGAGGCATAAACAGCAGAAACGACCGAGTGACGGTCGCTCCCGGGAGCGCTGGGTGTCTCCTAGGGAGCTGTGCTCTCCACGCGCCCCTCTTCCTCTGGCTGTAGGYTACCACCCCAAAGAAATGGGGAGAGGGGGGAAAATCTACAGGTCAGAGATTGTCACAGACTCTATTGGCCTCAAAATTTACAAATTAATGAAAAATCATCGGGGCTTGTGGTGAGGTGCAGAGGCACTTGATCTGCTTATCAGGTTATCAGACTTGCTAGATTTGTGTGCTTCTTCMCAAAGTTGCATTTAGATGTTTTCAAGGAAAACTCTCTTTAAATCTTGTTATTCACACTKTTAGCAGTTAGACCCAACCCTAGGACTAGAACAGGATCATAAATCTGAAATAGAAATGAAACAACGCATACTCATGGAGAGCCCTGAATGACTAAACYGCTAGTTTAATTAGAAATCAGTAAATAAAATAACCTGTCAAAAAGTGCGAGGGAGTGGGCGTATCTGAGAAAATCCAGACCTGCTCTCGCAGAGCCTGGGAGAGGGTGGAAACTGCATTTGGCCAGTTATCTTTTGCAAATAAACGTCTGAGCTGACGACTGTCCGTGTTGCTCGGCCAAGCGCTTGGAGGCGGTGGCTGTCCTTAAAAAGAGTTTGCGTGGTCAGCACCTCCGGCAGAAGAGCTGGGAGCTCTTGTCTGCAAGCACTGAAGAAATAACAGCGRTAGTTAGGAACCTGCCGCGTCCTTTGAAGCCCCGCGTCTGCTCCGCGGCCGCGGGGGTGGCGGCGGCCGTAGCGGAGAGCAGCGTTCGGTTGCGGCTCTGCCCGGGGACGCGGGGCGCAGCGGGGAGCACGCGGCGAGGGGCTTCGCCTCCCACGAGCATCGCTTTCCCGTTCCCCTCGGTTTTGCCGGGTGCCTTGCAATATCTTGAATGTAGCAGTCAGCCTTTGCTGAGAATTTTAAGCTTTACCYGCTAGCCTGAAAATGCATTTTGCTGCCCGTAACGGGGAGCGCTTTGAGTCGTCTCCGCAGCCGCTAACTCCTCCTGGCCGGTGCTCGGCGCCGCCGAAGTCCCTTCTGCGCGGGGGAAATAAATCGACGTTTTTCAAAAGCACAAATTGAGCAGGCTGTTCTGTGAACTGGTGCTGCAATTCCAGTCCCTTCTCTGGGCAGCGCTGCCGGCCATCGGTGTAGGTTTCATGATCCGTTTTCTTCAGCGGGTCAACGGCGTGACCCTTAAACTCGGGGGGGGGCGCGGGGGTGTAAGTTTAATCTACCTAAAACTGAGCGAGTCTGAAATACTGAGTGAAAATTGAAGTACAACTAATCTAATATGTATTGATTTTTTTTTTTTTTTAATGAAGCTTGTCTAAGAAATGCTGCAGATAAGGACACAAATAACTGATTATTTTGTTAGTTAGAAAACATGAATGATATTCTGCTATAATTTCACAATATTACATTCCTTCCGTAAGTTTGGAAAATGTGGGAGTGTTTTAAATCCAAACCTAATTTTTTGTTGCCCTTTTCCCAGCCAGCTTTCACTACAGCCAGACCTAATATACCTCCAAAAAAGATGCAGCTAGAGACAAGAGCTCTGAAGGCATGTGAAAAGCAGTGAATGCTGCTTTCTGCATGTAGCCACGAACCTGAGCTTAGTCTTAACTCTACAAAAGACAGAGGAGCTGGCCCGAAGTTCATAGACATCCCTGCAGTGTTTTAAAATGCACGGTGATATGTTGATTCGCACCCAATAAGATTTAATCTGAGGTATTAGCCATCATACTGCCTATCAAACCCACACAGAAACTCTACCTAGAGATATTTTCCTACACAATGCGTCTAACAAATTGGATTTCTGCATGGTAAGATAAAACCTTTGAGAATATTTTGCAGCATATTCCCCTGGAATGCAGAATTTCCTTAGATGGGAAGTGGTGTAGCTATCATGTTTAATTAATCTTCTACCTCCAAGAGGTTCTTATCCTCCCACCTYTGTAATGCAGTTCAGGTCATTCTGCGGGGGTTTGCCCCCATGTCGGTATTAATACCAGTGCAGGCATCAGTTCAGATGAGGAGATGGAGGAGTTCAGCCCGGAGGTGAGCTGGGGTTATGTGTTTGGAAATGCAGGAGGCCTTTTGCTGAATGTAGGTACTACCTCCTGATTTAAAGTCATGCAGAAGCCCTGCCTGTGAAAGGGTCCCCTTCATCATGCCAACCTTTGCAAAGCTGCTCTGCTCCCCTGCAGGGTATGTGCTTGTGATATCTTGGGTATGATATATTTTTTCCAAATGTGTCACGATGCACAAAAGCAGAACAAATGGTAAAATATTTTCTTGGTCTTTTGTATTTCTTTTTCCGTTTCTTTTCTTGTGCTCTGTYTTCTCACTTCTTTAAGAACCCCTCATCTTAGCTCCTCCATGTATGTCAAATATGCAGTTCAGGCAGAAGTTTTTGATGGAGTGCATGATCATGCCAGTGATGTATCTCCCTTTTTGGGCCATCATCCATTAAATACTTGCATTCTAATATACTGTGCCTAGCCTAAATCAAAGTGCATTAGAGTGATGGCGACAAATGCAGAATTTGGATTTGATTCAAATTCTGAATCCATGCTAAACAGAAGCTATTCTTTTCAGAGCTTCTAGTTAATGCRTTTAACTGAAGAAAAAATTTTGCCCCTATGGCTGCACTTTTTGCAGCAATGAGGTTTGCTGCAATACAGACACATCTCCTTGAGTCACCTTCTGTAACCAAATCTCTTGCTCTCTGTTCTGAGTTTTCCAGTCACTGAAAAGACATGAATTCAGCACTTAACTACTATATCTTCCAGGTCAGAGCTGTCCAGCTAGCCATCAAACAGCATATTCAAAGAATACTAAATTAAAGACTTCTAGGCTGATTTCTTGTCCTTAGCCTGAGGCAGTATTTCTAGGTTCATGTACAGCTTGCCTCTTCCAAATTATCCTCTTGCAAAAGCTGGAGGCTTCATTCTCCAACAAGGAGCCTCTTTGCTGTTATGTAAAAACCTTTAACTTAGTGCTTGTGGCTTTTGTTTTTGTTTTTCTTCTTGTTGCTCATARATGCCACGATGGGAAGAAGGCAGTGTGGAGGCGCGTGCGGGGCCACGCCGGTGCGGCTGCAGCCAGCCCTTGGCAGCCCCAGCTTGTTCTGCAGAGCTGCTCGGCTTCAGAGGGGAGCTCTGACACGTTCAAATCTAGATTTATTTGCTGAACTCTCAATAAATTATCGTGGCATTGGCAAACCAGCTGAACTGAGAACACTCGGGGAAATAAACAAATAGGCAATGAGGAATTATGCCTCTACATAAACTGTCACATCCCTGAATGATTTATGTCTGTCTAAATATGGCCATTAATTGTTAACTTTTGTTAGGCTTTCCTGGGTTTGGCAGTGGGATAGCATAGCCCCTGAAGCTGGTGTGGACGTGAAGGATCAGCCTGTAGATTTTGCCAGGGTAAATGGAAAATTCCTTTGCTAGGATGGGGCAAAGAAGCGAAAGCCAGCTACGGGCTGTCACGGGGAACCTGGCGGTTCCTTCACGTCTTTGTGCTTTGGTTCCCCCTTTGGAAGAGAAGAGCTTGTTCTTTCTTCTGACTTTGTCCATCTTGTGATTTTGACTTTAAGATATTTGAGCCTTTACCTCTCTTTTTCTTCTAAATCTACACAACACCTAGGGCAGTAGAGTATCTACCTAAAGCTGCTGGGATACAAAAATGAAGAGATTTGCCCCTTAGAATAGCAGAGGGAAAGTGTGCACGATTAAGCATGCAAGCATGTCCAAAATCAACCAAAAGTTGTTTGGAAATAAATATTAATTTCTTTATCCTCTATTCTGCAGTCTCTTGGCAAATGTTTGAGGCTGGCTGTTCCTGGCAGCAGTATTTCATGCAAATCATCAACAAATCTGTTCCTAGGACCACTTTCTCCCCTACAACAAAGGGTTAAAACCACAACCATCTACTGAAAAGATGCCTTTTTCTGGGTAGATTGGCCAAGGAACACTTAATTTAAACAAACCTTCTATTTCTCAAAGATGACTGAGCCAGCAGAATTCGCTGTGAACCCATGTGCTRTGTCAAAGAGACATCTCATCAATTTTGAAGCATAATTTTATTTTTTTTTTCCTGGAAGTAAAGAATGCCCTTAGCCACCCTCAGTGCTGTCTCCTTCTGGAGAAACAAACACCTCTTAAAACCCATGGAGCTTAGCAAACTAAGAAAATCAATGAACTTTCTTTTCCTCACCAATATCTAAATAGACATTTTTATGTGTTTTCTTTGCATCACTAGCTTTTGAACAAAAGGTCACTACTGATTTGAAGTCAGACTTTATAACCCAGATGGCTTTCAGAAAACAAAAACAACAAAAAAGACATTTGTTTGGCTTTTCTTTCATAAGACAGTGAGTAAAAAGATAAAAGAAACTTAAACGTAGGTATTGCTATGCAACGTGATTGYAACACCTCTGTAGGAAAGTTGTGCCGTTGACAGATGCTCGTGGTCCGGCCCCAGCAGTGAACTCACATCCCGGGTGGCAGCGCAACCTTCSCGGGCGATAGGGACCTGGCTGGTGACGGTCGGAGTGGCGTCGGTCCGTAGATCACGGAGATTTACGGGGAAGTATTGTAAAACCGAGAATCTCTTTACCTCCTAACGCTCACCTCTTGGTTTGCATGACAGCAGTGGATTTTATCGTAAGCTGTTCCTGGGAAATGTAGCCTACAAAAACCGATCTGCTAAAAGTGCAATCCAGATCTGAGCCAAAATTAAGGAGCATCAGGCTTGCATTGAGAAAGGAAGAAAAAATAAGTGCAATTAAGTTGAACCTACCGTACAATAAATGAATAAGTAGAATTACTTAGAATTGTTTTAAATATATGAACAAAAACTACTGCGTTACTGCAGTATAAGGGCTTATTTTAAGTTACAAGCAGGGGCATTATACTGCAAACAGAAAAACTCCTTGGAAAGYGGCTACATTGAAGAGTAATTTGTGCAAATTACTGTTTCTCCTTTTGTCACTCCAAGCAGTTCCTCGGCTTCGATACCTGTAACAATTTCAAACGTTTATCTCCAGAAGCAGAGTTAAGTTGCGTTTCCAAAATAACGTTTGCTGGTCAAATAGCAGGAGCGCTCTCCAGCGGGAGGTTTGTCTGAGCTCCCCTGCGCGGGGCGGCTTTGGGCCGGGCTCGGGGGCCGGTCCCGCGCGGCGCTGGGGCGCTCGCCCGGCTCCCGCTGCGCCYGGAGGGGGGTCCCGCCGCGGTGGGGCCGCGGGGAAGGACGTTCGCTGCCCGACAGMGGTAAAAATAAAAGAGCGTTTGGACGGGGCCGCGTACGGCGCGGCGGATGCGACCTCGGTAAAAGCGACGAGCCCGGCGGGACGCGAGGTGGGTTCAAGGGGCACGGGCGGAGTTCAGGCACCGCCGAGCTCCGCGGGCCCCAGCGCTGCCTTAGGGTCTTTACGGGCCGCGCGTCCCTCGGTGGGAACCCAGCGGAGGTCCGAGCCGTGCCGAGAGCGTCTCCCCTTCGAGACGGTSGAGCCGCCGGGGCCGCGAGGTCTCCTGGCGCCTCCGCTCGTCCCGCGCAGGACCGAGCCCAGGGACCGSTTCTGACAAATCTGCCTAAGCAGCGCTTAAAGACCCCCGGGGACGGATGCTTCACAGGCGCCACAAACAGTCCCTTAATAACCTGCTACGAAATGAAAAGCAAATTTAATGAGGACTCCAGCAGCTCCCAATTCAAACAGCACTTTAGAAAGACAAAGAAGTAAAAGAATTGAGTCAATTTACATATTTTGGCAGAAAGTATAAGTCACTGGAAGGAAAGAAAGGCATCTAGTAAAATATGCTCTTCGTATGTAGCAAGGAGGGAAAACTGGAACAACAACAGCTGCATTTACCAGCTGAAACATGAAAATCTCTGCTAGCCATGGATCCCCAGGTCACCTGCTGTTGTAAACCTATGTGGACATGAGAGCTAGAAGTGCTCCAAGGGTATGTAGGAAGAGATCTTAATTTCTTTAAAAAAGTATGTAGAAAAATGCATATGAATTTAGCAGAGTAAATTCTTCTGTCAGGATTATCTAGAAGAGGAAAATACACATTTTTAGGRTATTTAAGAATAATTGTGATGCTTGTAATAAAGCCAGTGCGCAGGGGAAAGAATAAAAAATAAAAACTGTGGAAAATATCAGATACAGATAGTGATATCAGACACAGAAAATCTAAAATGCTAAACATTGAAGAGGTTGCATGGTGTGGGGAGGATATAGATGCTATGTAGCCATACCTGACCTACAGTTACCATAGGAAAAAATTGCAAGTTTCTTCCAAGAGGGAAAATCAATGATTTTTTTTATTGCTATTATTTAAATTAAAAAAATCTGCAAAAAGGCATAACATAAGAGATGAATTAAATCATTCTTTTCAAAAAAATTCTTCCATGACATCTTAATGTGCCCTAAATATAGYAGGCTCTGAGCTGCTTGCTCTGGCTTACCCATAGAATCGATGGTATTAATCACGCTCGTGATGGGCGTGCTGCAGCTATGCTCGGGACCGGTTCTCTCCAATATGATTGCTCTGTCTGGTGGAAAAAAACGAGTAATGTGACATCATCAATCCAAGCCCAAGAACGGGATAGATTTTCTGATTACGAGGTTAAGTGATGCATCAAGAGAAGGCACAGCGTGGTCATTGCTAATCATTTAAATTTAAGAAGACTGAGGACCATGACATTATCTGGCTGGCATTAAAGAGCAGCTCTTTGATACCAGCCATTTGTATGTGTCCTTTCTTCTTCCTGACTATATTTATTATCTAAGCAATAGGAAAAACAGRCTTAGGGAAGCCATTCTGTTCAGTGTTTTGGTCCTTAGTTCTGTGTGGTTGGTACCTGCAGCATGGTGTAACCTGRAAGTTCAAGAAATGCTCGTGCACAGACAGGCCTGAACACAAGACAAATTTTACTCTCAATTAGATTAGTGCAATCTCATTGAAACCAAGAGGGAAGTATATCAGACATAAGAGGAAATTTGACACTATATTTGTAAAGCATTCTTAACATTATTATGGTTTTAAATATGGCTTGCCGTCTCCAAGGGGGCTTTCCAATTCCTACTGCCACCCCCCTATACAAATACCCTCAGTGTTTCAGGGTGGGATGTTCTAGTCCTCTTGACTTCACTATACCTGGCTGAGCTGGTGCTGTTTGCAGCTGTGCTGACTCCTCCATCGCTTTTCGAAAGACCCGGACAAGCCTCAACTCAACTGTTACATAAGTTTTGTCTTATTGCTGCGAGAGCAGGGTGAGCAATCCTCGGAAGCTGGCTTGTCCYCCACATTCCTTCTCCATTACGGAACTTTCTTCAGGCCAGTCCAACAATTCCATTAATGTGTTTTGCTTCATATTTTCTTAAAAGTCCTGCCTGAGCCCAGGAAAGCCTTTAGTCCTCACAATTCCACAAAAGGAGTAGCTGAACCAAGGCAGACTGTGTCTAGCTGAGGTGCTGACTCTGTTTCTTCTGGCAATAATCCCATCATTAAACCACTGCTTCCCTAGACCAGGGTGTCRTATCTTAGGGGGAAATGAGATTCCTCTTTCATAAAAGAAAAAAGAAAGACAAGGTTGGACCCTCCAGAGTGATTTTTAATTATTTTCAGATCTTCTAGATCATTAGGAAGATGAAAGATGGCATCAGTTAAGATGCATGGCACACTGATATAATTGATTTTTACATATATTTAACTGATGATTCATAAAATGTGATATGACTGAAGCAGCACAGCCTTAAGTGCAATATGAATATGAAAGGTCCAAGCTCATAACAGATTACTAGGCCTTTCCCTTCGGAAGGTGAAAGCCTGAGGACAAGATTCTTGACGTTCATCATCATTATCCTTATTATTTATTTTTCGTGCTACAGTGGTGTTTAGAGGCCGGATCCTGTTGCTGATTGTGCTGGRTAGTGAAATGAAATGCAAGGACTTGACAGGAGACCTGGCATCACCGACGCCCGGAGCTGGCTGGGGCTGGGACGCCAGCCGTGGAGTCTAGTCCCTGCTCTCACAGTACATGAGGCCCAGATTTTGTTAGATCGGTTTGGTTTTTGGTAACTTTACATCCCCCTTCTATAAAAACATCTATAAAAGGGCTTGCCACCTCCATCAAAATACCATGAACTCTTTAATGAAAGACACGGTTCAGCTAGAAGGCGCTACAGGAAGATTATCCAAAGGTGCTTTGTGTTTTGGAAATAAAAATTTTGGTGGCTCTGGCTTCCTGGTGGTGGTGGATGTTGCCGAGACTGGAGCCAGGACACTGGTGGCGCCACTCAGCCCTGGGGAGCACCGTGAGCCTTTTTGGCAAGCTCAGAGTGCTCCTAGGCAACAACTTTGCTGTCTAGCAGCCTTTTCCYTTCTTTCCTTTTTTTTCCCCCATGCAATCGGGCGGTTTCGCAGCACCAGCTGAACTGAGCACATGTTCAATATGCAGAAAGGTGGCTTTACTCGCTGCCGGCGTACAGCCCGTGCTCGGCACGAGAGGAGCTCTCGCTTAGCATCTCCGCTTTGGAGGATCAGCGGAAGCGATGAAAACAGCACAACACCAACCAGAACCGATACGGGGAAGCGCGGTTTCCTCTGGGTTTGAATTTGCCATGACGCAGATGTCAAAGCTTTTGTCTGCTTTTCCCCAGGCAGTCCCGAACACCTCGCGGTAAGGAGGGCACCACAGGACTATTTCCAGTGGTGCCCATGCTGGAGCGCCGGCAGCCTGGGCGGCACATACTGGGAGCCGCCGGCTCCCCGGCTGGGCTGGCACGGCGGCGGTCAGTCTGGCAGCCGGCGTCTGTCTGGCTGAGGAGCCGGGGGATTAGATCTGACAATCAGCCTAGAAAACCCGTGCAAACATTTCTCATCTCTGAGATGTTCCTGGCTTTGATGGCTTCAATTTTTCATTTCAGAGACTTATATTGATTGGTTTAAGAATTACGCACATCCACACAGGCGTATGCACTTCTTGCACAGTACAGGAAAATCAGAGCAAACTTTTTCCCAAACAGTGGTGTCCCAAAGGACTGGAAAGGATTGATTTTTACACGATCAGCTTTTAGGCTATTCACATCTCAATCCAGACAATTTCTTTCAAGAGAGTCCACTACAGTCCACTTAATTGTATTTTCTAACCAAGCAACGGAGAGAGATTTGTTGGCTTTACTGCCCAGAGAAGACACAAATCTTTTCTTCCAATTTGTTCCCTTGAGTTGATAATATAGTGAGTGAATTTCTGACCCTAAAAGCAATAAAATATCAAATTGTTGAGTCCAACATCGCAGGGGAAAAGATTAGTTCATGGAGGAATTTAAAGACTTGGAAAGGAGCACCTGGTTGTAGTTTTTCTGGTTTTTATTGGGTAGCAATTGCTCTTTGCACAGCTTTCCAGTTGGCTCGGTGTGATTCTGCGCTCCACGCCGTATCCCCAAGCGAGCGCGATGGGGGAGGCTCTGTGCAGGGCAGCGGGCACTTTGCCTTGGCCCGCCGGGCCGGCCCGCCGCGGCGCCGGCTCGTGGCAGCGGATGCAGTAGAGGGGAATCCAGCCCGAGCGATGCTGAGGTGCCTCCTTATGCTCCTGTGCCAGTTCTGACCTCAGGCTGACATATTCAAAAACTCATATTTTGTTTCTTGGAGCTCCAATTAAAATCAGACTTTTTTGTATAATTTTATGACAATCTTTGTTTTTATAAAAGCACAACCTTTTGGGATTAAATATTTTGCTAGTTAACAAATACAGTTCCTAGCTAGAAGTTCTCTCAGCTTTCCTAGCTGACTGAAGAATCTCACTTTTTAAAACAAGTTGCATGGAACTCACTCCCCCCTCCCCAAAACAACATATGAACTAGTAAAACCAAAAGTAAAGTTTCAACCCAATTAACTTCTTGAACAGACACGAGACCTCTTGCAGGAGAAAAAGTGGGGTACCACAAGCCAAGGGCATTGACCCTTAAACATAACGTTACGAGCATGGAGTTGTCATAACAGTTGCTGCGAATAACTGTTTATTCCATTCCAGCAAAACAAGCAAATAAACTGCCGATGGTGGTTGGAAACTTCATACGGYGTAATATTCCTGTAATGGAATGCTTTTAGAGAAGAGTAATAAAAATAAATTGAAAACTGCTTTTCTCTTGGATACAGCTGGCATAAGCACCATCTGAACAAACAGGATAACACGAAGCTTAACTTAACATCTCCGTTTTTATTACTCAGAAGCGACAGGTCTTATAATAGTATAAATTCACTTTAAAAATGGACTTTTTCAAAAGCCTTCTGTGTTAATTCTGAGCAATATAATTACAGGTCTTTTTATGATTTAGGTTAGAGACCAATTAGCTTGCTTCCGAGACTCTAGAAAGACTGTTCTTCCTGTTCCTTTGCAGGTCCTACTCTGCTCTGAATTTATACATGTGAAGTAGTAAAGTGAAATTGTTCATAACGAAGGGAAGTAACTGTATCTGTTGGCTTGGCTTCGCTTTAAGTACATCTTCTGCAAGATGGTTCTCATAAGAAATGCAAATCAGAGGCAAGGCGCTTGCTCCTGCGAACGGGAGTACACGACGTGGTTGAGTCCTGGGAAAGCAGCAGCATTTTGCAGCCTTCTTGGCCGTCCCTGTGTCATTCCTCCCTGTTCACGAGCTGGGTCTCGTATGCGATGTTTCCACCCAGCCTGAGCCATCAGCACTGCCTGGCCCTGTTGGCATCACCCCAACACTTGCCCATTTCCAACAGCTAAGGTCTCCCAATGGATTGCTTCTCAAGGCTTACCTGCAGGACACTATAAAAACACATACTGTCCTTTCGAAAAGATACTTCAATTCTTTTCCAGTTTCTGTGCATAATAAAAAAGATGGTATGTCTTGTAAGTGGTTATGTAAGGAGTTGCTCAAGATCATGTATCTGCCTGTTTTTATGTTATTTTGCATCTCTCACCAAAGAACCCAAATGTGAATGTAGGTGGATTGTATGTGGGTTGCAGAATGGTCTTATCTAGCAGTTTCAGAGCTAGCTCAATTTTTCTTTGTCAAAACTGAGAAGCATGTCATATTATATGATTATAGAAAGATAGAGTGGAATTCTAATCATTGATCAAACTAGTTAGTTTTGAGGACAGGTCTTTAGCTTGTATAAATTAGTGATATTCTTTTCCTACTCTATTTTCTTTCATTTCCTGCCATGCTTACTACCCCTTGCTAACAGCTATTCTAGCATAATGTGGACTCATCTCAATCCAGAATGGTATTTTCACTTCAGCTTTCACATAAAAATGTACAGAAAGAGCATGACCTCATTGCTTCAAGTTGCTCTTTCAAATAGGGCCTCTAGTCTTCACATTTCCCTTCAGAAGGCCATAAAGAATAGAAGCTGTGATACAGCCCAAGGAAACTGCAGCACTACAACCACAGTCTATTGCAGCTTTTTTTTTAACTAACCAACTGCATTACGCTTTATTTTCTTTGCCTCATGCTCAATAGTGCTTGATGATAATCTTAATTTGTACCATTCTTTGAATTCTAACTAAAGACTTTTACATCTCCATTAAGGGAGTTGCTTCATCACTGCATTGCAGTGTTCCCTGGGACAGACTTTGTTAGCTGTTTAGTAGTACCTACACACAACAGTTCTAGACAAGAAGCAACAAATCTGTTATTAATATATGACTAAGTAGCCCAAGGGATCAATAATGTCTTTCTCTTCAAGGTCATCAGTTCAAATATAACACAAGCTGGAAGTGGAAGTTAATACAACTTGATGGCTTTTTGTTAGTCTGTGTAAAATTAAGATTGCACATCTTGCACATTAATGRACTTTCTTCAGGACAGGCTTTAACATCTTACGTTTGGAAGGAGTATCAGCAGGATGTCTTGCTTGGTCCCTTAGCAGCGCGCACACACCTTGCTCGCACACAGCCGCTCGCTGCGGTGCAGACCCGATGTCAATTATTTGCTATTTTCAGAAGCATAATCCTGATCTCTGTTCTGCTCTCTTCTTTTTAACTTTTGCAGTTTCTGCATACAAGTAGGTCATCAGGGATATACTGACACAATGTTTTATAGGGAAACGCAGACTTACTCTGCCTTTTCGCCCAGCCTTTTGAACTGGCGGCTGTGTTGTCACTGTTAGCAGAGTATCAAGCCCAAACTAATAATTCCAGTGAGATTTTGAGTTCAGTGCCATGCTGAGGCACAGCTTCAGGTCTTCTGGAAATGCAGACAGCTTTTGCCTGCCTATGAAAGACTGAGTGCACAGCTTGTGGGGACCAAAAATCCAAACCCTACATCGTGGAGACGTGACATTTTCTCCAAGCACTGACAGTCTCTGTCAGACTTCACGTTGCGTCAGAACAAATGGTTCCAGCTGAACAAGGGCATCGAAAGGGAAGCGCATCCACAGAGCCGAGGTGGGGAGGTAACGCGGGCRCTTCCAGCCCATGGTTGCGGGAACAGAATTCCCATACTGGGACTCCCGTGCTCAACCAAACCGAGGGTACGCTCCAAACAAATCGAATCTCTCCTCCCTGCGAGCTCTGGGAGCTGGTGGCAGAGCAGAAATGCCTTCACRTCTTCGTGACGTGAATTCCCAGGGGCCCTGTGCAAATGCCAACTGAAGGGAGCTGCAGCAAGGAGCCTGCCTGCTTCCCTTTATTGCTTTTAATCGGGCGTGCAGCTCTGGTGATTGGGTCCTTAATATGTGACAAACATCTGATCTGTTCCCCATTCCTCAGGCCTGTCTTGTTTCCTTTCTTGTTACACCAGAGTGATTACAGAGCACTTTGTCAATACGCCAGCAAACCTCTCCTAGAGCCGATCAAGGATCAACGGCAGCTGGTTTTGCCCAAACTTGCCTTAGGTGTGTGTCTGGAGAATGCCAGAGGGAGGGATAKTGCTTCACCACTTACCAGGAGACATTACCCTTAAAGATACTCCTTCCCATGTCTTTTGGCTGTATAAAACCTATTGTTACTGATTGGAATCTAAGGACTCTGCATACGAAAAGTCTCCCGAGTCCACTCCTGCTATCCATCAAGACATCAGATTAGATTAGATTCGAGCGGGCCCTGCGGGAAATCCGGACCAGACCATCCCTTTGCYTCCCTGTGCTGCGCAGCCGCTCCCCCGCAGAGCTTGGCATCAAAGCAGTCGGGGCACAAACGGCAGAAAGAAAAAGATCACTGTCTGCCTTTATGGCAGGGCAATTGGGTGGCCAAGATGAAGTGGGTGGCCCAGGCAGGATCAACAGCACAGCRGGAGATGCAGCATGGTGGGGGCTGTGCTGGCACCGCGTGTATCGCTTTCTGAGACCGCACTGCCTGCGAGATGTAAAACGAGGAGGGATGTGGAGCTGTGAGCTGTGCCTCCCATAAGCATGCTGCCTCGGGTTTCTCCAGCTTGGTGGGAAGCAGTTGCCAGGAGCAGAGCTGCCTCGGGAGAGGAGGAGCGAGGCACTCCCAGAAGTAACCCAACCACTTAGATCTAAAGAGCCTTCCAGGTTCACTCGCTGGCAACTACTCCGTGACTATTAGCCATTAGATTTCAAACGTGGAAACCTTGGTTAAGTACTTAAAGCTTGACAGGATGACTCCAAGTCCTTGTGTTTCCATTTTCACTCTTTTTAATCCTTTTAAGATTCTGGGATGCTAATCGGTCCTCTGGCTGGCGGGGAGCGAAGGCCCGGGGAAGGGAGGCTGCAGCGTTTCTGTTTGCTGGTACCGCTGTGCTGCTGTCCGCGCAGCGACCAAACCCATGACCCGTGTTCACTAAGCCTCTCCGTGCTGCAGTCTTCCCATCTACAAATCAGGAGATGAAAGCAGTGATAGTGTCTCCAGTGTATATGCTTGTTGTTTAAMTTAATAGACATTTTAAAGAAAAATGTAGGTGGAAAGTGCAGAGGAAAAATGAGTATTTTTATTAGCTGTTTGGAAATCYAGAGAGGATGGTGCAAAAAGGTCCAGCTGACAAGGTTGTTAGAAGTAAGCAGATGCTTCTCCAAAGCAGAGGGCAGAAAGGAACTTGTATAAAAGAAGGAAAAACTGAATTTAAGATCCAGGGATACGGTGTCCAAGGACAAAGCAGTTTGACCTAAATTCTTCCATGTAATGGCAGCGCTTGCAGTAATGAATTCTGTCTTATCTGTGTGATGGGGCGATGATTTGTAGACATCAAAATCTGTAATTCGGTGAATGCTGCTCTAAACTTGGAAGGACTGCTAAATAAATAAATAAATAAAATTTGTCAATGCAGAATAATATGCTTGCACATGGTTAGCAATATCCAGGCAACTGTATATCACAGCAAAGAATAATGTCAGGTTTTGGAATCAGATAAATTGCAAATAACAATGGAGAAAGCAACTGAACCTTGAGGAGTATCAGCAGCTAGACTAGATGAGGTCGCTGTAAAGAGCCATTGTTTGGAAAAGAGGAATAGAGACCAGTAAGAGAGAGAAAAAAAAAAACAAGGAGGGAACAGCAGGCCGTAAAGCTGTGATCCACTGCAGGAGAGATGATAAAGGGCCACGGACAGCCCAGAAAAAATACTAAGAAGCAATAAAATGCAGCATCAGTGGAGATAAGATGATAATCTGTAATTCTCAGCAGAGCCATTCCTGCACTGGGGCTCCTTCTAGTCTGAAAAGCCAAGCTTGGTTCTGTCTTGCACCTTGTGCAGTGATTTACACCTTACCAATGCAGGAGTAAAATGCTTCCCCAGCAAGAAAGTATTTGTGTGTGTGAGTGAGTGTGTGTGTGTGTTTTGAAGGGTGCAATTTAACTTTGACAGGGCTTGAATTTAGCCCTGAAAGGGGTGGATGGTCATTTCCAAAGTCCTTTGGCCAGTAGTGTGTTGTGYAGTCATAACCTCAGTACGAATGAGATTCAGACCCGCTTTTCCCTAGGAAAAAATGGTTTAGCAGGGCAAATGGAGATGTGAAAACCAAAATGCATCATTGTAGCTAATAGGAGAGGTAATATTGATGCTGAAGAACAGCATATCCCATACCTCTGGCAGCCTTTAAGTCAGGCARAGGATTTGGAGGCATCCTTGAGCAGTGTGACGCCAGGCAGAGCAGAACAGGTCCCCTGTTTTGGGGACCGGCTGAAAGCTGTGCAGCCCTGCCAGGCCCAGCCTCCCAGGTCCCACATTCACTGTACACCCACCCTGTTCGCTCCCAAACGCAAAGGCACTACAGGTGAAGTTCAGCTGCGGTAAAACCTGGTAGTTTGAAACAATATTTGAGGCTATATTTGACTATTTGAGACGTAAGTTAGTCTCAACATTAAGCAGGCACACAGAAACAGCTTGGTGCAAATCCACCTGAGAAGCAGACGGAGGGCCGAGGGCGCTCGCACTGGAGCAAATGCATCTAGGACCTGGGTGGAGGAAAAAGGCATGGCGCTATCTCTCCGCCCCGTCTCTGCATCCTCCAAGCAGCCYAGGCGCTGCTCAGCAGTTTTCAAAGATGCTGATAACAAAGATATAGATCCCTGGTACTTATTAAGCTGATGGCTTTTAAACATTAAATCCCAGCTATAATTAAATTAACTGAAATTGTTTATTAAAAAAAAAAAAAAAAGGAATACTAAGCACTCTCTAGTAACGTTTAAAAGGTGAGGGAATTGCCTGCAGGCCTAAGTAAGCATTGCTGCAGATTGCATCCAGGACTAATTCACTAGCTAATGACTAAATAGTAGTCGGGGGATATGGAGGAGAGGGGGAAGAGGGAGGAGGGACCAGCTTCATGACTGGGGAGGGTTTTGCGGTGGTGCTGCTGTTTCTCCTGGAATGGGATTCTAGTCCAAGCACTGCAATGCCAGGGAATTATCTGCAAAATGACATGATCATCCTGTTAATCAGGAAATCATTTCTTATTAATTTTTTCAGTTCTGAATAGTTTTCTGTAATCCTCGGTATAGATCTGTCCAGCCTACTCTCCCTCCGTGAAGGCAGCCTGATTGCAGGGTAGTTGTCCWCCACAGAACAAAAACAGTTAGTCATTTCAGTGCTTTTAATACCTGCAAGAGTTTCTCGTCTTCTGAGCCCCACAGGGAGCATTTGGGAGGGAAGGAGAGAGCGTGGAAATGATAGGGAGCGAAGAGCTCGGGTTGGGTTCTCCAGGGTTGTGCGGCAGGGCCGGGGAGGTGGAGAGCCCAGCGGCAGGGCCCTGGGCAGCGGGGGCTCTGCCGGCACCACGCTGCCTCTCCAGCCTGGCGGCCCGATGGACCAGAGTTGCCTCTGACGGTGGCCCTGGGTCGCAGCCACGCAGCAGCGTCGGCTGCCTCTTGCACTGGAGACCTGGAGACGGTCAAGTTTTGAGTGGGGAAGGGACTTGCCTTTCTCTCCAGCCTGGCGAGACCGCCCAGGGTGGGCTCCCAAAGGACGCGGACGCGGGGCAGGGAAGGCTGCGCCCGAGGAGCCTCCRACGGCCTTAGCGTGAGCGTAGCCAAGCGTCGGGTTCCCGAGCGTCGGCCTGGGAAGCCTCGGGAGCACGGAAATCCATTTCTAAAGAGAAGGGCTGAAGGAAATGACAAGCCGCGTTACACAGACTCTAACCTGGCTTGCTGTTCTGTGTTTGAACCCGCTGTTACAGCCCCAGGCGTCCCTGGATGATTACTTCTGATGAGTGTCGGTGACGTGCGCGTCGGGGTGCGGATGCTGCTGCACCCGCGTGCGCCGCGGCTCCGGGTTTCGCGATGCAGCGAGGGCCGGAGCCGACCGCGCCGAGCCGGGTGCCGCCGGGGGGAAGGCRCGGGCGCGGGCGAAGCCCCCGAGCTCCAGCTCCCCGGCTGTTCGCGTGACACCCTGGGCCATGCAAGCTGCCCCTGGGGCTGCTCCTGCGACCTGGTGCTGGGAGAACTGCCACCAAATTGAGCGGGTGGCGACAGGGACCGAAATTCCCCCTCCGCCGTATAGACCTGCAGGAATGCAGAGCAAAGCCACTGGTGCCTTGCCGATTCCCGACCCACCAAAAAGCCAGTTTCCTGCAATTTAATGTGGTGGAAAAGACACCGTATCRTTACAGTCTGACATAAACTAAGAAAGTTTTACTCGACTAAGAAAACGCCGGTTAGGAACCTCCGGGTATGGCTTGTAGGAAAATTACAGGCCTGGGGGACTGTGTAAATCTGATGTGTGAATCTGAGAATCGGCCCGGGAAGAAGTGCCTTCTGGACTGAACTTCTGAGTTCAGCGGGGACTTGCGTGGTGGCCAAGCCTCCTGCTTGGGCCTCGGCGCGGGGGTGAGTTTAATCTTTGTGGCTGGCTTGGACAGGGGAGAATGACCGTGAAGGTGCGTGGCAGGATTGGCTCTGCTTTGCAGCAGAGGTTCTGAGCTGCAGCAAAGGCTTTCGTCAGTCACCTTCACCGGGATCMCCTCTGCACAAAGCTCTTCTGAAAGACATTTAGCTTTTCTGTTCTGCCTTTGAAGCTCCAATTAGCTTGCGTTCTGTTTTGAAGGAATCAAAAATATGCTTGTTAATATAATAGATGACTTCCTTTGGCTGCAGGATTTGTCTCTGTTAGGCACATCATTCAAGAATTATCTATTGTGGTTAAGAAATAATTTCAAGACATCTGGATTTGTGCAAAAATCTGTTAGCAGTAAGTCTTATATTTTCTTCATACTTCATTACTGGCAATCCCCAAAAAGCAATCCTTTCTAAATCAGGRCTTTTTTTCTGCTGTCAGGTTATTGTTCATCATGATATATGAAGCAACAAGAGGGCATTTTCTTTATTTTCCTGAGTTAAGCTAACCATCCACTACTGACAATCCCATTAAAACAGAACAAGTTGAATGTTTAAGTCACACAGTTTTACACTGAATCTATCATTTTGACAAAGGGGTTGGTTTTCCTTTTCTCCCTCCCTCTGAATTTTTCTGCAGGTTGAATGTTGTAACCAACACTTAGAGATCAATATGGACCCCTGTTCTCTGTTACCATATAGGGATATGATTCTCTGATTCCTAATGAAAGGCAAAAGGCCTTTAGCCTTGGAAATCACACTCCTCTGCATCCCATTGCATCTCCCCTCCGACAGATAATGACCTCCTATTCATCATAAGGCGAGCATTGCAAAGATTAATCATTTAGTATTAGTACAGCACTTCGGGTAGCCGAAGTGCTACATACCGTCTAATTAACAATGTTTGGACCATGGAAAACTAATGCATATTTTATTTCCCAATGTGAGTTTGACAGCACTGGCAAGGAGAGGTTGGCTACATTATGGGAAAAGGTGCTGGGAACACAAATTCCTCTCTTATGAAACAACCTCAGGTGTCTGAAATCCTCCAGGCTTTCTCTTTTCTCTCCCTGTTGTTGCTTTCTGAGTTTATCCTCTCTGCTCTACTTCTGCTGAATAGATTAATGCTACAATGTAAAGGTGAAGAGCAAAAATTCTCTGCTGAGTTAGTAGGTGAAAATGCACTGAAGTCAATGAAGATGCACCCATATAAATCTGAGTATTTAACTCAGTAAATCTAAAGTGAGACTTCTTTTCTCCTTACGAAGCAGGTCGCTTTCATTCTTTGGATCTGAGTGGCTTTGCATTTGTGTTTTGTAAGTAGGCATAACCTACTAAACAAGAACAATGTCTAGCACTTGGATATGAGAAGTAAGCCTGTGGGGATGCAGCATGCATCTTGCTAACGTAGTGCTGTTCGGAAGTGAGTCATTCTGGCTTTCTTATCTGGAAACCTGTGTCCTTACATCCAAGTTATATGTATTGATGTAGCATGCTAGAAAAAAATATTTAATGAAACATTAACTAAAAATAAAAAGATCATATCTCTTTTACCCACCAATCCATGATTCCTTCTGTGCTCCTGACCTGTTAAAGCCATAAAGTTTATTTCCATTAGTTATATTAGTCCTTTTTTCTGCTTTTCCCTAGGGCATTTACTGTAACGTCAAAGCATCAAATGTATTTTTATGAAATTGCCCTGTAAAAAAAAAAAATTTAAAGCAAGCAACAAAAAAAGGCGATGGATTAGATCTTAAAGCCTTAGAACCGCTCCTTAGACTCCTCTCTGCCACTGRCTTCATTTTGATTTCAAAATATTTTGTTCCTTTGTCCCCTGATTTTCCATGCTCTGTTTTAATATCGCTTTTGTTACAGCATTCATCTAACACTATATTAAGTGTGTGGCTCTTGAAGTGCACTTTGCAGAAAAGCTGGTGAGGAAATTGCATAACTCCCCAGTGCCAGTAAACAGGCGTGCGCAGGGATTACTGAGTCGGTCTTTTGCATTCGCGTTTAGTTTTGCCAATTGAAATTTGCCATTGAACTCTCAGTCCTTGTGCTGGAACAGAAGGTCAAGTGCTGCCAAGCAGATAGCTCTGCCGAGATAGATCGAGGAGTGCGGCACTTCCTCAGAAGAGTGGCTTATTAAAGTCGTCCCTTGGATATTTCATAACCAGCACACTGTCTGCAGCTGAGAAACAAAGATGCGCTATTAAATACCATCCAGCACCTTAAGATTTACTGCACAGTCRCAGACAATAAACTATGTTAAGTTATAAATGAAAACAAATATTCCTTTAAAACAACAGTAGCAGAGTAGCATGGTGGGTGCTTTAGAAGACGGCAATACTCAGTTTTCTAGCTACATGCAGAAACAGCCGCTCAGCTGCCCGGTTGTATTTCACACGCAGAATTACCAGCAGAGAGGCAATGGTTTGGAACAAAAGTCTCAGACTGTGATCACATGGTCTATTTTCCCCCCAAAACTGTTTATTTAGATATTCATTCACCAGCCAAAGGTCGCATTATCATGACATCCCAAGAAGTAATCTCATGCAAGAGGCACAGCTGCAATTCCTTCCACCTCTTGGACAGGTTAGATGCCAGGGGATGTAATAAATGGGGCCAGTGAACACATGAATGTTGAGAGCTTTTTTCACAGATCAGTGTAACTCAGTTTTCTTTTGGACTGTGCAGTTTATCTACCACAATTTGAAAAAAAAAAAATATATAAAAACATTTCACTTGCAAAATGCAGTAGTATATGTGGTTTTTCATTTATCCACTTTTAGGAGGTGTTAAATGTACTGGAACCTGGCAATAACTATAGACTGCAGCTGTATCCCAGGCTGAATTTGTTAAGGTGCTAAAACCAARCTCCAGCTCCTTTCTCTATGTCATGCCCACAGGGAGATTGTTTAATTCCAAGCAAAGGGCTACACTTTAATTTGAAAGTAATGCTCCTTTCTTTGCTAGAGGTGTCCAACATGGAATGTCTCCAAACCGCAAAATGGTCTCAGTCCTCCCACTCTCTGACACAGGCCTGCCAAACTCTGRTCTGTTTGGACCATCTTTGTCTAAAAAAGGAATATCCCCATGCAGTTTCAAAGGGGCATTCAAAGCCTTGATAGCATCTTTGAAACAGGTTACTCATTTTAGATGCTTTAAACTTGGCAGTCCAAGCCTATATCCCTCTTTGATGTTCTTCTGCTACCTTGGCTCCGAGAGACCATTAGTGTATTTCTACATAAAATTATATATGCCAAAACTTGTATGAAACTGATTTTATAGCATTACTTGGCAATCGTGATTTTGTTCAGTGGTACCTATCAGTACTGTTTATGTACTTTAAACTAGATATTGAGACAATCTGCTAATTTTTTGTGCAACTTAGTGAAAACTTTGAGCTTCCTTAGAAATAGCAGGGTTTATGTTATGTTTGGGGCTCCCAAGCTTCTTCCAAAATTATTATGATTTCTTTTGATACCCTGAGAAGCTTTAAATTCCAAGTGTAACTTACGCCTGATTTTTCTTTCCTCCTCACTTCAGCACATACATAACTAAGAGTAGAGATGACTTTGGATGAAGCTTGCTGGGAAGCAGAAATGCAAGYTTTCCCCGGAGCAGGGTGAAACCACCACTTATTCTTTGGAACAGCTTGTTCCTACATAAGGCTCTTTAGTTTATATGTCAGGTTGTCAGGAATGGAGGAAGCAAAGGAAATACAGGCTGTATCACCAAATTAGTTAGAGTTGAAAGCTGATGTTGACATTTGGCCTTGTTTAGGAGCTTCAGAGCAGGGATTCTGAAACGAGATGGAGAAAAAGGCGTTCAATCTTTCTTTAAGCAGGATAAACCATCTTAAAGACAACATTAAGAAAAGAGCTATTGACRATAAAGGTCAATAAAGATGTAGCTGAATCTTTATTCAGCTGGAGAACTACTGAGCCAAGAGAACCAGCTAAGCTGATTTGTATTTGAACCTYTCTGTTTCATCTGAAAGGGCTGGATTTGTGTTGGGTTTAGCTGGAAAGCTGGGTCCCACATTGCTCCTTTGGGAATGGATAAAATTTGYTTTAACAAGGAGAAGTAACCCAGCTGATGAGAGGATATTCTAAATGGACATGCTGGGATACAGTTAATCAGATAATCAAATCCTGGCATCTACAACTCTCTTAACAGTGTAGACAAAAGTTCAGCCAGCCGTATTAACCCCTTAATTAATAATCCCAGCACTTAACTACTCTGCTGTTACCCATTAAGGTTCTGTTGACATTGATGGAGTATCGAGACACATTGTCTGTGGTAGGTTCACTAGCACCRGTGGATGGTGCCTAGGTATTGCCAGCACATGACAGATGCTCTATCTGGTGTGTTCAGCCCCCATAGTAATTTCCCTAAATGTCAGAGTTATCCTGTAGTTCTCCTGCGGCCTTGGCTGAAATGATAAAGCAGGGTCTGTTGCTCGACTCCCACGTACATAAACCCTCGAACTGCTTTCCAGTTACGCTGATACTGACTTCTCCGTGCCCTTGTAGATAGCAGCGAAGTCTGTCTCAGCCCCCAGAGAGGTGACATGTCATGAGGAGGGAACCTCCATTTTATCAGTGATCTGTGATTCTCTGAGGTTGAAATGAGAAGACGGTCTGCCATCCAGATGAAATCTCTGCAAGGGGAATTGAAGAAAACCATGTGTTCAGAAGGGGTCATTGTGATAAATGGAACTGTCGTGTCACTAAAGGGACACCAAAAAATGAAACAGCCCATTCTGAAAAATTATGTCCTATGCACCGTGCAGTAAAAATACAATATACAAATTCCACATGAGCTGAAGCGTGAGCAATTTGATCACTGATGTGGCTCATGACCTTTGATTGCTTTTAAATTTTTAGATGCTCTAGAGTGTAATGTGACACCCTGAATGTGACAAAAATGCAGTGTTTCATCTTGTAAATGGTCCAGAATACAGACTGCCACATTCTTTTGCATTAGAACAATCCTACTATGTACTTCTTTTAGAGTATTTCTAAGTAAAATTGAGTCACTCCAAAGCTTATAATTCAGCTGGTTACTACTCATCTGAAATTTCAGGGCAAGAGTCAGAAGGGAAGAGATAAGAATATCACAATTTTGACTGAAGCATGGAAACACGCAGCAAGGTTGAAAGCACCCTGCAAGGCATCTGCACAGCACTGAAGTCCAGCTTAGCACTAGGCTGACTCTCATTAGTATTGCAGAGCTGATTGCACCAAGAGCAGTGAGGTTATTCATGAGTAAGTTCTTACTTAACAGAGGAGGGTGCAGTCACTTAATATTTAATATCTTATACTTGATACAGTTGGGACTTAAGCAGCACTTAGGCCCCAAGCAATATTTTTTTAGATATACCATTTCCACTTAGCATTCTTTGATAAGTACTTTTGTTTAAACTATCATGCCATTACTTTTCCAAAGTACAATAAAGTACAGAGAGTTATTGCTAAACAGCAGACTATGTCTGTGTTAGTACACAATGTCAGTAAGTGGTGCAATCAGTGTAGCACAGAGCGAAGAAAATTCATTACACATTGTAATAAGGATATCTTCCCCTACTCTTAAGAGATATAACAGAAAAGTGTTRAGATGCAAATGCAAAACTGCATTTTCATACTGTATCTTGTCATCTTCTGTGTAACTCGTAGTGTCTATCCCTCTAAGAAACTAATCCTCTCTACTATACACTAATAACAGAGAAAGTCAAGCAAAGAATGAAGGAAATCTTTTGTTGTCTCTAAAATGACAGTCAAAAGTCTGAAAGAGTCACTGGTGCTCTTTTTCATGAGGTCTTAAAAACATACAGATTCCTTACTCAGAAAAATCCATGAAGACGATGAAAGCTTTCTACAAACTGAATGCTTTCTCCCATTAAGGTGTTATAAATAACCATAAATATCTTGACCTCATCACTAAGCAGAGTATGGGCTTGTCCACAATGTATAATTCAGTAAATAACCTTGAGCATAAAAATGAGATTCTATTCCAGAAAACTCTTTAATCTCCCTTGTTTTTATGGATCAGCAAAGGTGTCAGACGTTTGACACTCTAGATAATTGAGCTCTTGCATTTAGAGCACAGCCTACAAATAATGGCAACTTTGCTTTGAAATAGTCTTTCTAAACTTTGGTTTGACAATTAGCATTTCAAAAGGTTGCATCTATGTAGCTGCCATCACCTAATGCACAGTTTGAATCAAATGTAAGGATTAATAGCACAGCACTAAAAACAGCCATAAAAATCTACCTGCCTTGGAAGTGTTCCTGCTGGCTCTCTAATAGATGAAAATCCCAAGTCTCATATCCATGAAACAAGCTGCAATTGGCCATCCTCAATGTGGGGTGAGAGGAAAGCACCATTCACCTTCCTGCACAGACCAAAGCTCACTGCATAGGACTGTTCTCTACCCCAAACAAGTGCTGCTGAGACATGGGTTTGCTTGCATGAAAAAAGCATCAAGAGGTTTCCATCCAAAAGATTTCTTTGGGTACTTCTAGGGATAGATGGTAAAATAGCAGCTCTATCCGGGAGAGGAACATCCTCGCTCATGTGCATGTGTTGCACATGGATGCCCTGCGTGGAAGCTGAACCTGGGAGCTGGCAGGTCGAGGAGGTTCAGCAGTCCTCACCTTTCTGCACCTCTGGTCACTGAAGTCAGAAATGAGGACAATGTCTCTTTTGGCCATGGCAAAAACAGAATTAAGTAAATGCCAGCAACTTTTGTCAGCCACTCTGAAGCTGTCAAGTATTTAAGGTRTAATCTCGGTGGTGGAAATTATACATCTATAGAGAACAGCAAAAGACTGATGTGGCAAACAAGCTCCACTTAGTCCCACTTTGAAACTAGCCAGAGATTCAAGGGTTTATCTTCAGGGGTATTTGCAAATTCATCACTAAAATATGAATTTAGATGACAAGAGCGACATATGATCAAGGCTAAAGCCAACGCATGTTCATGCTTCGAGTGGGCAGTTACAAGAAGCCGTGCRTGTAGTACACTCAAGTGTACCAGGCACCTTAAATCCGCAGCAGTCCTGCTCCTGCTCGTACGCACTTGCGAAGCAGGCGTTGGACCAGCTTCTGTGCTTGCAAATCACCGGGAGGGGAACCTATTTGCTGCTTTTCTGGATTGCCTAGTGCTAGGTGGAARTGTTAATATTAGGGGCCTTTTTTTCTCTCCTTTAAATGAATGCAAACAACAAGGGTTTTGTTTCCAGCTCATTCTTTAATAATTGTGGTAGTCATAATGAATCTGTTCTTAGGGTAGAATTAATATGAGATCGTAATGGTGATTAGGCAATTAGCAAGTACCAGGAGTATTTAACCTTCCTGGTGACAGTATGTCTGACATCACCTGAGCTCATGCAGATTCCCTGGAAAGAATTAACAATTTTAAATTACCCCATTTAAGTTATTAATTGTGAAATATAAATGGGCCAGAAATGACGCCAGTGGTGCCCAGTATCATGGTGATTTTACACCTCCGTATATTTCAAATCTACATGTTTTCTGTCTTCTTTTTCATTATAAATTGAAATATGACTGCAAGCATCTTTGCACTGGCAACCATTGGCTACTCTCACAAATATTCTTGCTCCCATGAATGAAGAGGAAGTAAAAAGATTTCCTTTCCTGCTCCTCTTGATTTGAAAATTCAATTAGTACTGAAATGTTAGAGTGACCAAGTATTTCAATCATTTTTATTTTACTRCCAACATTTTCATTTGGAACAATATTCATTTTAATCTGTAATGTTGTTTTTTTCCTCTTCACACATATCACTGCAAGAGATTATTGAGCTGTAGCAATATATGAATTGATTTCTTTGCATTGCAGTGCACCAGCTCCCAAAGTGTGCACCTAGATGGGGCAAACAAGAGCAGCTTAGCCTTTCTTCCTATCTCCAGTAAACAGCACTAAACTGAAGATCCCCCCACCAGCCCTGCTAACGCAAAGATTAAAAAAAAAAAAAAAAAAGGTGACTCCTCTTGAGAGGTTTCACAAGCAACTTGCCGAAGATATTTATATACAGACATGAAATCCTGTTCCAAAGGAAGTTTGTCGAAGTCTTGCTCCCATAATATATGTTTACAGCTTTAGAGTTTGCTTTCATAAATTTTCTGTTTAGTCATTTCATGGATTGTAAATGTGCATGTGTGATTGCATAAATCTGGGTACACCCACACATATCTATAGGTATCTGTCTATCCCATTCAGGTTGACTCTCTCTCTTTGATGCACAGTTATAGCTCTTCTCCGGGTTCCTAACACTGCATTACAGTTTCTCTTTATTAGCAGTCAATAATGTATTAATGCATTCCTTGGTGGGAAGTGTGCTCCTATTACCTTGGACACTCATTTAGTTGAATTTGATAGTGACAACACATTGACATTGGTAAGGTTAATGATCCAATACTTTATTTCACTGAACAAGTGGAACAACATTTAGTACATTGTTCCACAATGTCCTAGAGAGCTGTCTGTGCTATTATTTTAATAGTACTATGGAATCTTTGCCCTTTAAGTAATTGGCACCATGAAAATTTTCTCTAGAACCTGTCACAATTGATTAGTATTGCACTGAATTACAAAAAAATTACTTTTATTTTCCCTTTTCAATCTCTTTTCGTGGAAGGAGGGCAGAATTTGATCTTCATAGATGTGAAGGGCTGACAGCACTAAAAGTAGAGTAGAGAGAAAGAGTACCAGGGCTACTTTGATTTTTTGGATCTGGAGCCAAAACAAAATTCTCCCATTCCCACATCATCCTGACCTGCAGAGTTCATCCTTCCTGGATTTCAGAGGATGGCTAGTGCTATCTCTGTTTTTCTGGCCAAGGTAAGCAATACACAGTATTTCTCAGCATGTYGTGTGTTTTTCTGTGCCCCAACATGGTTGCACCTTTTCTGGGTTTTGTTGGTAGAAAGCTGGTAACCTGCGGTGGACCATGGAGCATGCCTTGTTCCAACCAGAAATATTCCCCACTTCGTGTTCGTATTACCCCAAACAAGATACRTGATTTAAGCTGCACAGAGAACTTAAATCAGTGATGTTGCACAGCATCCCTGCAGGTTCATCTGTAAAACTGTTTTTCATAGGCTATAAGTAATTGTATTCGTATGTTCTAGAGGGAGGAGAAAACAAATATGGGGATTAATTTGGCTGRGTAATGAAGTAAAACATGGTTGACTGCCATTTTGTGTCTGCTACTGGACTTGGTGATGTGATCCAGGAACACTTTGCATTGTATTTACCAACCTTACAGTGTCTGGAGTTGCATCTGAAAAGCAGGGAATTTCTTCATCTTCAAAAAGGGTTGGAAAATTAAAGGGAACATGCACAAGACAAAGTCTCTGTTCAGTGCAAAAGCCAATAGCACAGCTCTGAAATTATGATACCTGAAAAGAGAAAGGTGGCGTTTGGTGGCAGTGCCCTGGCAGGCAACCAGAGTTTTACCATTGGAGCTTTAAGGTACAAAGTAGAACATCGTTTCTATGTATGTACCAACAACTAAAATTTTCTCAACATCGCATTCATTTTGTCCTTCTATCACCTTCTCCCCTCTCTTTTAAATTACCCTTGATTGTACAACATCTGCTCCCTTCATGCCTGCATATGGCTTTCTCCTTAAATCTGCATTTCTGTCTAGGGACTGCATACAAATATCCAACTRAAAGTTTTCTGTTGAAGATCTACATTTAGTCAAACAGGCAGGTTCTGTTAACAGGGGGGCAGAATTTGTAACTGAACTGACCAGCTTATCTACTGTTGGGCTGGTTTCTGGTACTACTTCTTGCAGTAGAGTATTGCCAGCTGGCAACTTGTGTACACGTACCATTTCTTGTAGACAATTTTTTCCTTCAATTGCCTCAAAAAACAGGCAGGGAGGAGGTAAAAGACTTCTTGGCCCTGCTGTCTTGCAGCAGGATTTTATATGGCTCTTCCTGAGCCATACATGGGATGCCCTTGCCTTTCTCAAGTAGCTTTGCTGAGGTGTTCTACCTACAGCTGTGTGATCATGCAGACCTCAGTGCCAGGACCTCCAATTTGTGCCCACAGCCTCTCTGTCCCCTTGCCGTGTGGGTTGCTACCGAAAGGACAAACCATTGCTGATGTGGGGCTGACGGGTGGGTAGGACAGAAATCCCTGCTGCTCTGCAGATCTGCTCAACGTAACCACAAATCACCTTAGATCACAAATTAAATTATTCAATCTATAACTATTATATACCCAGACCATTTTACTCTAGAGAAAGAATTAATATCAGTGCAACTGTAAAAGGTAACAGCATGCAGGAAAGGAAGTAACTGTGCAATGGAATTGTAATGACGGGTGTCAAACAGGGACACGGACAAGAGCCAAAGTAGTGAGCTATGGATCAAACCCCCCATCTTCAGACAGGCAATTGTATTTCATTCTAGTAGTCAAAAAATAAAATCCTCACAGATGTAAAATACTGAAACGTGAAAGGAATATAAGGTTTTTTGTGCTAATGAGTAAAATTCCTACAATTAATATGCTCAGGATGTCTTCTCAAGAAGACATTTGCTGTCCAGAACACCCACCAAAGATTTTCAACAAAGCTCAGGGTTGCAAGTGTATAGGATGGCAAGATAAAGGCATATTCACCTGTGAGCTATATTTAATAAAAAGTTATCCCTCTTTTGATTTTAAACCTTAAAAAATAACTATATAAAAATACAGCACTGTCTTCTGATCATCTGTATCTGCTTACAAGGTAGTTATGTAGTATTTTCTGCTGTCGTTGTAGGTTACATTGAGTGGCTTCTGTTGTCATAGTGGAGGAGACAGATTCCTGTATGGTCAAACAAGGCTGACTTTCAAGGGTTAAAACACAGAAACTTTGAATTCCTTATTGACTTACAGTGTGACCATAGACCACTGATATAACTCTTGGTGCATTGATCTCCTGGGTGGTGAATAGCTGGGTTATTTCATAATCAAGCCCTTATTTTATGCCCATCACCGTGCATCTAATTGACTTATATCACCTTCCTTCAGTGGCCTGGAATTTGAATTGTCCAAGGGCATAGCCTGGATCCCCTGGGAATAACATGCAGGGGATGCTCAGGAATARGTGTAGATCCCATCCTGCCCCATCCTGCAAGATGCTTTACGCTTCATGCGAGGTTTTTGGCATCCCAAATATCAAGTAAGGTGAGTGGGGAAGAGGGTGTTCAGGATGTCCTTGGACCTCGGCTGGGGAGAGCCGCATCCTGCGTGCTCTGAGGGAGCGATAGCTGGCACGAGAGGTGTGCGGGATGCGGGTTTGTCGTTGGGGCGGGTTCCCTGGCCTCTCCTCCTGCTGATAAATCTTGATGAAGGGGCTGGAGAAGCTCCTGTCAGTTCACCCAGCTCCAAAACCTGCTATAGGACAATGAAACCCGGTGTCACAAGGTGAAAGAGAGGTATTTATCTAACGCCGCAAGAAAAGGGCCTCCTTTTAYGAACATGTTTATTCAGGTTTTTGCTAACCTTCTTCCCTTCTGTCTTTCTTCCCTGCAACATACCCCCTGGCCCTTTACCTCCGTTCCCCAGCTGAGCCTTTCTGGAATATACTCTATATTTGTCTYTTGCTTCCCTGAACACCCATTATTATGTAGAATAATAATGCAGGAGCTCTGCTCGGCACCTCTGCTCGGAGGCTCCAAGTGGGTTGAATTGTAGCCAGCGGCAGGGGGTGATAAATGTAGCGTAAGATGCCTTTTCCACAGCAAACTGCAAATTGCCTCAGCAGCACGGCCCACAAAAGGTTCCCGCGGAGCAAATTTATCTCCCATTGTCGGCCCAAGGAGGAGAGCCGAGAGGACCAGGCGTGCTATTTTTAAAAAGTCACATTTGATCTTGTTCAGGCTCAGAGTCCAGAGTATTTTAAAGGACTTTTCGTGGAAAATGAAGGCCTGAGAATGCTGCACAGATAAAGGGATTTATTTTTAACAGCAGCCGGGGTTCATGACCATGTAAGCATTTCAATTTTAAGCCACTCAGTTTGAATAATATATTTTGCCAAAGTGAATGTTATGTCATCTAATAACTCCTGGGCAGGAGGAGGGATGGTGACTRGGGAAGGGGAGAATAAGACTGTTAGAGAGAAATTACCCTCTATCGATTATCATACGCTCACTAAAAAGGGAGAAGGGGTGGAGAGACACCATAGAGTTTATCTACCCATTCAGGAGTTTATACTACACTTCCTCCCATATGGTTCAGCCTTGAGAGAGCAGCGTGATGGGCACTGTAGAAGAATGTGAGGTGACTGATATATAGTTGGAAACCTACGGTGATGGATGATAGAAAAAGAGAGAGGGGAACATTTGGTGGTTGATTGATAGCAGCACCACAGCTGAAGTATCCACAATTAATGGTATGAGTCATCCTGATATATTATAATGTTAAATACCTTTGCATTTGATGCTCACTTGTCATGTTTCTACTATACTGTCCTTCAAATGCCAGGTAATAAATCAGAGGTGGATATTTAGTATTAGCTTGTTGAATTTATCCACAGATGGCCAGCTGCGGAGGAGCATGGGGCGACCGGGCGGAGGAGCCCTCTGCGCCTCTCCTGAGCATCTGCTGCCACCGACCTGCCTTGGGATCCTCACCTGGATCTCAGCTGGGATGCCTGAATTTATGAGTATGTTTCCAGGAATATATGCTCTACTGCCCTTAATTGTATCCTTCATTAGCACCCTAGAGTTATTATTTGCTTTATATTAATTGTTAGCTCTCCTTTGCTGAGGAAGGGGCAAACAGAGCAGAACAGCTCACAGTCATCTGATGGAAAGAAAAAGGGCAGGAGGTAAAAGCCGAGGTCCTGGGGGGGTACAGTGAAGTGCTTGGAAATGCCTGGGGCGAAAGGAAAAGGAAGATGTGAACGCCGACATCCTCACGCTGTTCTGTTCCTTCCGTTTGTGCCAAATCCCACTTTGAAAATTTGTTTTGGTTGTGTTCATGTAACGTTAAAATTAGATTAGTCATTTCAAAATCTGATGTGTGCTTGCTGTCTACATTTTSAAAGCAAATTAGTAACTGCAATGGAATTATTCTGGATTTAGGAGCGTGTAAATGAAAGTGGATTAGCTCTCTTTGCCTCAGTGTACCTATTTGTGATATAATGTTAAGTAAATACTTTAATGCTAGTGTGAAGTCAGGCTTAATTTATTAATGTCTTGCCTAATTAACATTTAAAGATCCTTCCTCAGAAAGAGGATTATTATTAACACTAAGATTATTATTCCACTAGTGTTGATTTTAGCTGAATTCGTATGAATAGGCGATTAGTACCTTTAAGCCAAGAATTTATTAACAGAGCCTGACGGCAGCCTGACCAGCATCAGGTTGCTGATAACAGCTAGACTAGACACTGGGGCCAATTACACAGAAGGCATGTGCTCGTTTCTGTAGGCAAATAGTCAAAGGAGCTAATAAGAAAACAACATCTAAAACAACTTGCACTATATATTCATTTTCCCTTAGCTTAGTTGAAAACARATCAACCTATTTACAATTCAGAGTTGAATTTGAGGGCTTAGAACCTATTTCTCTGTTAACATAATGAAAAATAAATACAAAGTTGTTTTCTTTTTTTCAAATGGCCTTTAAAGTTAAGGTCTATTTATGCACTGTATGTTTCCCAAGGACAGAATTAAAAAAAAWATTCACTCCTCATCTTTATATAAGATATCTTCGTATCTTTTCCCATGAAAATAATTCATGTCACTGAGAAAAAATCTTCTGTGAATCACTGATGAGTCTTTGATGCTTAATGTGCTGTCCAGCATATGCATGGAGTTCTCTTGAAATTTAGTTTAACAAGAGAATCTGATTTTCTTCCTAACATCATTAAAGTTTCCCCTTCAAATTTCACTTAACAAGCAAATGAATGTTCTCCTAGCGTAATTATAGTTTCTTTTTTGAATTTCATTTAAAAAAAATCAGCCTTACCCATTCTGTGTTTTTACACAACAAGGAACCAAGCCAGCTGAACCATGCTGTGAATTATTTCAAATATGGCCTGTAAYGTGGTTTAAAACGTAAGTATGGCAGGGCTCTCAGGGAGACAACCTTCCCAGTGCTCAAGGAAACCGCGGCAAAGCAGCCGTACGTGGGGCTGGCTGCTTTCTGAACCACCTTGGATAGAAAGCGGTATTCTGCTAAGTCAGCTTTCATGTACATTTGTTCGAAATTTGAATGGTTGCTTTCTGGAAAGTCTTTGTCACGGCCAGCAAGTCTTTGACCRTCAGGAGGTTTTGGCATGATAGACTTTTGTACCCGTCGTGTGATAACTGGACAGCAAATGGTCACATCCGCAGCTGATGCAGATCAGCCTCTGCCCACTGACACCACCGTGCTGATGCCAGTTTATACCAACTTAAGCGCTTGGCCAAAATGGGGAAATTCTTAACATACTGTAGTGGATGCCCAACAATCACAAACACATTAGCAAGAATGTAGGATAGGTGAAAACATGGGTGGTGAAATATGGTGTGGTCCAAGATGTGACCGGCTGCAATGCAGTCGCAGCGGGGCACGTGCCGGGGAAGGGTGCCTGCCGCGGACACGGGGTCTTCGCTTGTAGGCAAGCGCAGCAGATAATTCTGCACTGCATGATTAATCTTAATCAGATGTCACCTGATTTTTTGATACACACTGAAAGTCTCAAGCCAATGGTTTATAGAGAGTCAGTCAAAAATGACCAGCAAACCTCTGGCCACAGGGGGCTCCAGGGCCTCCCCGGACAACTCTCACCCACGTTTGAAAACAGCCAGTGTTGAAGCTCAGATTTGGCAGCACAATCCTGGGCAGCATTTTAGGGCTCTGAGGAGGTCCTCGTGCAGTAGTGCAGGATTTGTCACTTCTGCTCCATTTCCCCCTCAGTTATTTTCCTCCAGAAAGGCTGATCCGGCCCCGGCCCCCGCCATCGCAGGGAGGAGGGAGGGAGATTTTCCTGCCAGACCTGACAAATGAGCTGGGAAGCGCGAGATCTGACTGCCACTGTCTGCACATGCACCTACATATGTTGCAGCAGACGTTATTACCCTGATTATTTTCCCCATGTCAAGTTCTTGCCTGTTTATTATTTTCCCAGTCCCTCATACCTGTCTGCATTGCTGGCGGTTTCTCGCCATCGTGTTTAAGCTCTGCTTTTCTGKTTTTTTTCTGCTGTGGGTTTGCAGATCATTTTCCTTCAGAATAAATGGCATATATCCCTAACATCTGAACTGGTAGAACGTGAATAATTAGAGTCGAGTGCAAGTAATTTTTGAGTCAAGGCCTTAGTGTGTCATGGGTTGTAAAATTTAATCTGCCAGCAGCTCCTGGCCTCATATCAATTACATACAGTAAAATGAGGGAAAGTGTCCCATATTTCTGTGCAGTTATGGGAAATGCCATGCTTGCGTTTTAACRTCACATATTACCTCTGTTCTTATCTGTATTGCTAGGTCACTTAGCCAGAAGCGGTGGAATTGTTCCTGTTATATGCAAGTGTGGAGTTGGTTTTTTTTAAATGCACCCAAGAGGGGTTCCTCTTCCTCCTCGGTGCCTGCATGCATCGAGTACGTAGTTTTGTATTCCTTTGTTACTGATAATGGGAATTGCAGACAGGTAGAGACCTAACCCCCATGTGCAGAGCACTCAGGTCCCAGAGCAGCAATTCTGTCCCGTTTGCTGCTGGGACAACTGGACTATAAGTCATTACCAGTGAGTAAATTACTGGAAGGGGCAGTCAGCAATTTAAGGGAAGGCAATGGGCAATAACGAGGTGGTCTTTTGACTTGTATCCTGCTTTGTTGGAGGTGATGTGATCCAGCTGGCAGTGCGCTGCGGGAAGACAGTACCGGGTTTCCAGCTCTCATGCTGCCACACAATAACATAAGCAAGTGGCTCTGGGCATCTCTCCAGGCTGGATCTGCTCCTGCCCCAGCCTGGGTTTTTGGACAAGTCCTGGGCTCGGGGAGCAASTTTGGAGTGTACGGCCATCATGGACATCTGCGTGAGCAAGGCCAGGTAGGAGGTGACCTCAGGTGCCTCAGTTGCTCCCCACTAACTCTATATATGCATGTTATTACCCCATTAAACATAAAGGAACTGAGTCCTCTTTTCACAGCGAGGTGTGCTCGCTCTCATTAGCTTGCCTTCCCCAGCAGTGACATTTTACACATGAACATTTACCTTGGAGTAGCTCTAAGCCCAAACCCGCTGTTGCCGTGTGCTTGCTCAGGCTGCAAAGCTGGCTCTTGCTGTGTGTTTGCAGAACAGTTAAAATAATCATGCTACAGTACAAATAATAATAAAACATTCAGTGCATCTCAAAGTGCCAAAGAAGGAATGAATAATTATCCATATAATAGAATATATCTATAAACAGAAACTGCATTAAGACCAGATGAAAATAACATTGGGAACAACGTATTGTTACAAAGCTCTTTTCTCTCTCTCTCTCTCTCTGAGTATGTCTGGGGATGCTTAAACTTTATTCTTGAGGAAAAAAAAATCTTCTTGTTTCTACTCTATTTGTATGCTACCGTAACAGTTTTGAGAAATTAAWAATAATTGATACATTTGAGAAAGCACAAGCAGTAACTACTTCATATTTTAAAAGCCTTGCAAATATCCAGGAAAAAGTGCTGTGCATGCAAAATACTAAAGTCTGCTCAAAGTGATGCAATGAAGTCCTCTTTTATGGGAATAACTACGACTGCATATAATAAACCAGTAGATGGAGGTTTTCTGTTGTAATTGTGCAGAACCTGGAATGATCCCTCTTTTTTAAGTACTTGAGCTCTTTTTGCTGGGCGGGGAAACGATTTTCCCTTCAGTAGGTAAAAGTAATTTCTAAAGAGCTCCTGGCCATCACCCATTCTGCTAAATATGGACTCATTCTGTAATGACAAACACATTAATTACCAGTAATTTGGAAAAAGACTTGATGGCTATTAGTGCATTAAATGGAACAGATTAAACCTGATATGAGGCATTTCTATGTGATACCATGGCAGCAGTTTCATACGATATTTTTGATGAATATGTAACACGCAAGTGCCCTCAGCTCTGTGCAGTACCCTGCGTTAGGAGCAATCACACAGAATGGACCTCTAAAGAAGTCTGTTTTATTAGGTAAAAGGGAATGAAGCACAGAAAATAGAATTAAAGATGAATAAAAGCCTCCATTATTTGGCAAAATTAAATGCAGTTTTCCAAGTAAAGAAGGCAAAAGTCAGTCATTATCTGTCTGTAATACATCGCAGCAGATAATAAAGAGAGGTTTATGATCTCTGAAAGCAAATTAGAGGATATTTAAACAACACGTCTTTCTATGAAGGAGAGATAATTACAAAATCAGGTCAAAATGCAGAACAATCCAACCCTGCCCTGTGCTAATGTTACATGAATACGCCGAAATCCCCTGTATTCTCTCGCCAGAGGAGGGTTCGTTTGGGATGCAGCTGCTCTCATTATCGCTCATCATCTGGACTCGCAGAGCCCGGAGCGCGCGTGGCGGTGCT
>NW_028185739.1:1780581-1817874 GCF_003343005.1 Rhea americana | reverse complement strand
CGGCCGGCCTCGCGCGCGGGAGCCTTCTCCGCCTCTGCCTTGTGAAGCAACGTGGGCCCTGCTGCCCGTACCCCGGCAGCCCCTGAGTCTAGGATGTGCTCAAATGCCTCTTCCGATGAGGGGACGTGAGCTTCCGTGAACGCTGGTGAACTTCGGATCTTCCACTCTTGTATCCGTATCGATTTCCTTTTCATGCCTTTCCCTTCATCTCCTCAGGTGGGCATCTCTGGAAGCCCCAGGAGTTACTGGGATGTAGGAAATGCTCGGATTAGCCCTCACTCTGCTCCCTCTGAGGTCGGTGGGATTTTTAACCTTACTGTCAGCATTGGCGAGAACAACAACACGGCGCCCGTTTGGAGGCTGGATCCCRTCTTCCCATGCAACAGATTATGCATGTTTTTGAAAGACCGGATTCTGGATCCTTTAGGTATGTTTTGCTGTGCCTCCTGCGCTGCACCCGGCAGCAACGTGCCGGACGCCGCGGGGCCGGGCTGGTGCGCGAGTCGGCCTGCAGCCCTCGGCCGGGCGCCAGAGCCGTCGGTCTGGCTCGCGCATGGGTGTAATGTGAGACGGGAGCAAGCGTCCCAGACTCAGGACAGCTCTTGGCCGTCTCCCCAGCATACCGACCCTGAATTTYCAAGCATTCAGCAAAATTCTGTAAGTTTTCCCCAGTTTAGCCRGGAGCAGAATTCTGCTGATCATGACAAAGGATGAGCCGAGTCCCAGACTTTGCTCTTCTCTAATCCTCTGTGACCCAGAGTATGAAAATTAAACTGATTGCAGCACTAGCTAGCAAGCACTAGYGGGCATCCTGCCTGCGCCTGCCCCCGGGGCAGAACGGGGCAGCTCAAAAGGTCTTTTCTCTGCTCTAATTTCAGGGTTTTTTTGATTCACTTTGCTCTGCTGTAGGATGAAAAAGGAAAAGGCAAAGCACCTGGACAAATTGTTTCTGGTCTTGGATACTAATGGAAAGAAAAATGTCAGAGTAGATGAAAACGAGGTCGTTCCTGCTGAAGGAGGGCAGCAGATGAGATCAGAGCAGAGCCGCCAGCTCCGTCCGGCCCTTCATTAGCCGTGCAAAAACACTCAGGCTAATAGCAGAGGCCATGAGTGGCATCACTTGACAAACCGAGATACACTCTGCAGAGTTAAAAACCACCTTCTCCTCCCCCTCCCCGGGGAGATCCTGGCTTGTTTTTCCTTATGGCCAAGCAGTGGGAAAATCAGAAGCTTCCAACCAGCTGCCAGACCAGGTTTTTATATTATATTGCAGCCCAAGTCTGCAGACCTCACATTTCAGCTCTCTGCCGGTTTGGCTCTGGCAGCGCGTCCATGCGAGGCTCAGGAGCAGATCGGATGGTGGTAGCCGTGTCGGGGTGTTTGTGACTTCTGGACTCTGCGGGTGTTGTGGAGACAATAACTGCAGCAGCTAGCGCTGAAGAATGAGATAGGTTTGTGCTGCGTGTTGTTTTCTGTTCCTTCTGTGGCACCCGATGCTCAGGACACCTGCTGGACAACAAAACGTTATTGAAAGTCATTCCTCATTTATTGCATGTGAGAAACTCCAATTAAAGTTGAGCTGAGCCTGAAACCTCAGGCACAATCCTCCAAGTTGCACCAAACCAGAGACTGTTCCTGACAAAGCAGCTCTGGAAGAGCAGCGATGGAAGCCAGCAGACGGCCCAGCCAAACCACTGCTCAAAGGAAACTAAAGCCCRGAACTTCGGGGAGGATTTTATTAGATTTGGAATTTTGTTTTAAYGCCCAGTAGGTCAGTGGGAAGCTTGAGCTCAGAGTCCTTCAGAGCTGTCCAGAGAAAAGCAGCATTAAAAAGAAAAAAATAAGTGTTCAGGCTGGGGTGCATCTACAGAGGGTGCATCTACAAAAAACGTTTTTTTGCAATAATGCCAAGCAAATATAAACTCAAATTTATGATCAAAGATCACTCTGGAAGAGCCTTGCTCATGGTCACGAAGAGGTTGGGATGTTTGTTCCTCTTGCTGTTGAAAGAAGGCAAGAACGGAAGGCAACGCAGTGTAAACGGCCAGGCATCAAATAATTGGTTCTTTCCTCATTCACATCCTGGTGAAATTCCCCGGCCAGCGGCTCCAGGCCGTCGGCATTGCCGGCTGCTGCCGACACCGCAGATTCACCGTCGCCTCGCAGCGGCCGGCGYGGCCGCCCTGCGCCTCCACGGGGCAGCCCTGAGCCTGGCCGCAGGGCTAGGGCCGATCTACAGGGATTTTTTCTGCTGCCCTTTGAACAGCTCTAGCCCAACTGGGGAACCAGCAGGAAATTGCATCTGCATAGAAAATTCCTAAATACGTCTGCAGCGTTTGATCGAACGCCTTCCTTTCTCAGGAGCAGCCCGAGCAGGTACCGTTTTCTCCATTAAACAGTGTCATTTGTTTGTGATTAATTTTATAGGTCTTATCAGGTGCRTGCACACTGGTTACTTACTTTTGAAGCCTATTCCCTTAGACRTAGTTTTTAATGGACTTCCATGGGAGTGAGGGGAGGGGAAGAGCTGACTGCTGGACACTCCTGAGTTCTTCTAACAAAAGCTCCACAGGCTGGTGCTGTCACTGGCCCGAAGTTTAAAGCAATGTGCAGTACTTCATTATTAAAATAGGAGTAGCTTGAATTTTGGAGGTACCAAGGAATTACTGGGCTGCTTGAATCAGAATTAACTGTAACCTCATCTTGGGGAAAATATCCTTGGGATTGTACTTGTCTGRCCTAACGAGATGCAAAAGCATCCCAGTTTGCATTTTACAGGATGAAACTTAAACGGCCAGTAGTTTGCGAAGAAGAGCAAGGGGCAGGACGCAGCCACTCACCTGCCCTCTGACGGACAGAGCTGGATCCCAGCGACCGATCCCCAAGATGAAAAGAATTATCTGAAGTCACAGTGCTTTTCTGCAACCTCRTATTTCCTTATGTGTCTCTCTAGTTAATTAGTTATGCTCTTCTTCCAGTTAATTAGCTCAAAGAAAAACAGCCCTTTGTACTTAGCCTTATAAATTACAGTCTTTTACTGTCTTATATTTTATAAGAGATGACACTTTCTGCATTTTCTTTGCAGGGTCACATTTACAATTCTTAAAGATTTGGAAAGAARCTCACTTAGCCATGCTACATAGCATGGCGGTGGGGAAAGGCATTTCAAAGTTACCTTGATTTCTGTAAAAAAGTAATCACAGGGACTGGGAGAAAAATTTGTGAGGATCAAAGAGGATGAACTCTATTTAAAAAAGACTAAGTAATGAAAAAAGTTACTGAAAAAAATGCATGAAAGTGGCAAAAAGAACTTCAGATGTTCCCAAGATAGCATCTGAAGAAAACCTGGCCAGTATTCAGTTAGCAGGTTGTGGGATGACAGCAAGTTGCTACACTCATTTTTATGGTTGCAAGCACACGGGGAAAGCTCAGATGCGTCCTATTAAAATAAATAARTAAAGGAGATGATTGCTGCTTTTGAGCCCCGCACTGGGCAAGCGGGAGCCGTGATGCCGAGTCAGGTTTGCAGCGAATCTCGGCTTGGGGAAATGCAGCTCACYCGAGGGAAGGTGCAGAAAGTCGCTCTGCCCTGGCCTTGCCTCCGGCTAAGAGCAGGGTGAAGGCCGGYGGCGTGCGGGCCGGGCTCCGCGGAGCCCCGCGTCCTCGGCAGGGCTCGGCGGGTCGCGCAGCCGCGGGAAGAGGCTCTGCAGCGGCGACGGCCCCTGCCCGTTCCCGCTGCCGCCGCCTGCCCTGCGGCCGCCGCCGCTCTTCTCCCTGCCCCTGTGCACAGAAAGGAGTGAGATACTGGGTCTTTTCATTTTGAGGGTTTAAGAGAAAAAGATAAAGAYGTTGCCAGTAGGAAGAAATAGTCAAGGGAAGTTAGTGATTTTTTAACGGTAAACAACAGTAAGTTATCAATATTAACATTTGGAGCAAGCGATTGCAGGGCACGAGATCAATTCCCCGCAGTCGATAGCGCCTGTTGCCGGCTTGCRCCAGGGCCCGGTGCTTTTTTCCGGCAGTCAAGGCAGCAGTGGTGCTGAGCGTGAAGCCTCGGCACCCCGGAGCAGTGCTTGCCGTTGGAGCAGACTGGGCAYCTGCTCTATCATCAGCTGGAGCTTCCCGGCTCGTTTCGCAGAAGGGACATTGGTTTCCTCCCATAGCGGTCAGAAAGCATGTCTTTTCTTTCYCAGACTGGTGGAAAACCTCATCGCAACGTACACGTGTCTGTCTCCGGGATTTGTGCTGCATCCGCTGTTGTTAGGAGACCCAAAAACCCTGCAGGCTGGAGCAAAGCTCAGGTTAACTGTGACAAACCCATGGAGCAGCTGGTCCCACCTTGATGTCATCTGCCGATAAAGCTACGAAAACCTCGGTGGCCGTTCGGTGCTCAGCCGCAGGACCGGCGTGTGTTGGGAGATTAGGCCAGGGCGAGGGTGAGGGTGAGGGCAAGGAGGAAAAAAGACTCAAAAGCAATCAAGAGCTAAATCCCAGCAGCAGAAAGCTGGAAGAGTTTGGACCTGCTCAGGCATAGAGAGAGCAATTATCTGGGAATAATTCCATGGACAGTTTTTAGGTTGTAGCCTGCTCTTTAATTATTTTGCAGGTTCGCCCACAGACATCGTGTTCCTCCCCAGCTCTCCCCGCCAGCACCATTTTCAGAAACAGGTTTCGTACAGCCCATTTTGTCATTCAGCACCGGATTCTGCAACCAGGTAAAAATCCCACCCTCTGATTTTTGGAAATGAGCCTAAACTCCAAAATCCACATGGTTGTGACGCACCTAATTAGAACCTGTGTAAAGTTCTCATGGGTCCCAGCAGCACTGTATTAATAGGAGAGAGTTTTTACGTTCTACATAGTTTACATTTAATCTRGTTGTCTAGGCTATTGGACAAAAAGGCTGCATAAAAGGAAATCAGCCTGCTGTTGGATTGAATTTTTCTGGATTTTGGATTGATTTTTTAAGTTTAATGCAAGGAGATGGTTACRTGGTACAATGTGTATTTTAAGCAAGTATTTATTAAAGCTGAATTGCACGAGAACTTCTGTTCAAAAGTACGACGGCATCTATATGYATAGCAAATTAATTCCCCGCACTCTCTGCTATTTGCTGTTGCTCCCTGCACCACTAGATCYGGCATGTGCAAGAGGTTAAAAGAATTCTCAGCCTTCTATTTAATACCATAAACTTTGTCAGATGTTATTATTTTCACTGAATGCTGTATCCAAGTGAAATATTTGCGTAAAAGCCTCACTGGTTCCTTGATCAGTGCCAGTTGGGTGGGAACAGGCTGGAGGAGTAAGGAGAAGCTGAGCAAGGTAGCTTTTATTTAATTTAGTTAAATCAGTACATAATGGTGGGCATTAAAAATGCCAGCGGATTCGGTAGAACAGCATTATTTGCAGGCACTGTGTCCCCGAGGCCAGTCCCGGGCGATGGGCAGGGGCGCGGGGAGCGGGGGCGCGCCTGCTCCGGGAGCGGCGGGGCTGCTCCGCTCGCCCCCGCGGCCGTGCACCCGCGGGCCGGGCTCCGGGAGGGGGTTAGGTGGGCACGGGCAACCGCGGTTCTTTTGCAGAGCGTCTGCGGTTCRTACAGCTGGGTTTCAGAAAGCGGCACGGCATTGGGGCTTGGGGGAAGCGGGGGGCCCCGGGGCGGCAGCCCCCCGGCCCTGGGCATGGGGAGCATTTCCCTGGAGCCGCTGCGAAGCACAGTGTAGCGTTCCCTGGGAGGCCACCGTGGTCCGATTGCTTTAAAAGGACAGAACAGATGAGCAGAGCGCAGCGAAGATCCTTTTTGCCTGTCTCTAAATCATCCCTGCTCTGTCATTCTTTTACTTTTTCCTTTGCAAACATGGGCAAAGACAGCAAATCTGCCGGGACTTAGCTAGGGCTGAGGTGCCTGGGGAGGGGGGAAGCTGCTGGGGTAGCTCAAGAGCTGGGTGGGATCTTTGACAATCTAGCTCTGCTGCTAYTCAAACCAAATTACCAGGCAGAGACCGTGGTATCCATCATGCATGGAAATGATAACCACCGCTGCAATGCCAGGAACAGCTTGAGCACCCCAAAAATGAGGCAGCCCCTCTGCTTGCCAAGGAAAGAGTTAATGAAACACGGTTGGCCAARAGTTTCCCAGCTGTGCATCCTCCCTGCCGGGTTTGCCAGGGAGCAGGCTGAGCCCAGCTGGAAAAGGTTACCTAACCAAGCCAGGACGGAGGCTGGTTAAAAGGCGCAGGAGCGGAGGGTTCTGGYTCTTTGCCCTGCCCTGCCCTGCCCTCCTGGCCAGGATATGTCCTGAAGGGCTGGCAGAGGTTATGGCCCATAAAGAGGGTTTTTTGAAAGGTGAGATGGTGATTCACTGTTGGCTCACTGAAGAACAGGCTGCAGCAGGATGTCTCATTCAGCACAAAAAAAGGTGTGGAAAATACTAGCATGAAAAAAAAAACTTTATACTATGAATCGCCATTTGGGTGCAGCAGTTTGTTTTTGGTTGCAGATGACAAGAAACCATTGCTGTGTGTGGTCTAGAATTATTTAAACCAAGTATTTGGTCTTATACTTAACCTGGAGAGTTGTGCAGTGGCTCGTTGGGGCCAGTGTTTGCCCCCAGGGCTGGGTGGGAACAGGCTGGAGGAGGCTCAGGGGCTGGTAGCTGGTTGAGGGTGGTTCTTCTGCTCCTTGCGCTGGAGCTGGCCTGCCAGTTATTTCAGTAACAGCAGCAAAAAATACTTATGCTGCCTTATTTCTGGGGTTTTTTGTTGTGCTTCTTGGCTTGAGTTAGCCTGCTCTGTATCAGGCACCTTTCAGGGCAGGGAAGGTATCTTCCGCAGCTTAGTGGCTCTGCGTGGCTGCTCGTGTCGGAGCAAGCCTGCTYTGTGCGGAGCCCGTGTGCAATCTGTGCCCGCGCCCCGGAGAGCTCGCCCTCAGCCCCCTGCTAAGCAACATCCGCATTTTGATTAAAATTCACCATGTTCAAAAGCTGCTGGGAGCGTTATGTGAGCTGGGTGGGAAAGCTGGTCATAAAGTTTGACATAATTTATTTAATTTTCTGGGAATAATAATTCTCTGGACTGACAGTCTACATGTCAAAGTTTCAGCTCCATTTGAAATGCCTGAAAGATAAATTCTAGGGGAAAAATAACACAGGTTGTGTAATAGGTGTGCTGACAGTCTCTAAGGGGAAGGCTGCTTGCTACCTTAGTGCACACCAGCAAAAATTATAGGCTAGTAAAAAGCTGCATTTTGTGTGATCAGGGATTGTTTGCATTAGTGTCCACTAGGAAGTAAAAAGGAGGAAAGGCTTGGGTTTTTTGTTAGTCTTTTTTAAGCTTGCACAGAAAGGGTTTCAATCTGAAATTACTGAGCTATACACAGAAGTAATAGTTTTGATGACTGACCACTAAAATAAGTAAAAGTTTGCACTAGAAGAGTCTGAGACTTCAGCCTTACAGCAGGGCTAGTTTGAAAATTGCATGCRTGACTTAATGTTTTTCCTGATTCCACAACTTTTTAAAAATATATATTTTGGCTCTAATTTTCCTTCTCAGAGGATCTTTGAAAATCAGCTGTACTGGTTCACTTGCTTTTTCTCTCTCCTCTGTGTCTTGGCATAATTTATGACATAGGAATAAAATGTGCTATGGAAATCATGGCTGAATATCTACAGGAGCTGGCCAAAAATTATGGAGATCATCAAGCATTTTTTTTAATGACAAAACTTCTGTTTGAGAGGTGTTTCTGATAGTATGCTGGGTAATTTTTATTAAAGATCTAATTTCAGCAGCTTTAGGTGATTGAATTTTGAAGGTCTCTGGGGGTTGGTTGGTTGTTAGTGAAACCTGGATGCCACGCTCTCTGCTGGCACTAATTGGCATGGGCAGTTGGCAGGGGATGTGCCTGGAGGCTGCACGTTGGACTCCAGCCGGCAGCGGTTTGCTCAGCCCGGCACGGACCGTTGGCTGTTACGCCGCGCAGCGTAACATGGTTCATATACTGTGCAAGGGCCGCGCGTAACTTCTAGGCTCAGGTCTCGAAAACGTTTGTGCACGTCTTTAACTGCATCTCTTAATGGGCCCATTGACTTCAAGAGGGAGACTGGCACATTAAAGTTGAGCACGTGCTGGGTTAGAAAGCAGAGCTGCAGGTCTCCACTGCAAGATCCTGGGGCGTCTCCATCCTCTGCAGGGCCAAGTGGAGGATGGGGACCCCAAACAGTGGGAGCTTCCTGGCTGTGTAGGTAGTGTCCAGGTCTGAGTCCAGCTCATATGCTCCTAGCTGGACTGAGTTTTTTTTTTGTTTAGGAGATCTAGTTTTGCTGTGTTCTGTGGATTTCTTTGTTTTGCTAAAAACGAGGCAAGTTATGCAGAGTCCATATTCCACTCATTATTGATGTAAGCGTAAATCAGGAAACCAGCCTGCCCTATGCCATAAAAACTCAATATTCTTCTCTGCAACTGCCCATTAAGCTTCACAAATGGCTAAATAAGGAACTGAAATATGTCATTTATTCATGGTGCTTAGAAGATCGAGAGGAGCACCATAAATCCATGGGCACTGTGGGCTTTTGATGTGTCACTAGGTGACCTGGAGCTTTGTGGCTGGCAGTGGTGCTGGCCCCCAGATCTTTTCGCTTCTCCCTCGAAGCAGAGGAACATCGCCCTTCACTCTCTGCCATCCAGTGCCCGAGCAGCTTGGGGAGCCGCTTGCTCTCAGCTCGTCTTGTTTCCATTGCTCCTGTTCTGTAATCTCGCTTTCCCAGAACCTGAGCCCCTTAACTTCTCCCTATCTTCCTGCTTTGAACTCTGTAGGCATATTTCTTTACTATACCACTACAGACTGTGGGAATGAACAGCACAGTAAATAGGTCATATAATGTAATTCTAAAAGTAACAGGAAATAAATGAGAAGGAGTARTTATTTAATCTTCCCTGCATGCATGTATGCGCTGTGCATGTGGAAGGGAGGGGGCTGGTAAGGGCTACTGCAAATGCACTAGGAATAATAATAATTAAACTCCCGGCTCATCGTTATTGTAATGGAGCTAGAGGAGTGATCCCTTGGCCTTCAGGATTATCTGTCCATCCTCATCACAGCTTTATGTAAAGCTGAAGGCTTGGAGGGAAAAAAATCTGCAGTAGCACCAACATACATCTTGGTCTCTGGATAACAAAAGCTGGGTGATTTGAAGGGGTTGATGTATGACACAGAAGCACCTTGTTTACTCTGCAGCAGACCCCAATACTGAGGGGACAAACGCAAAGGTAGGTTTTGCGAAGAAAATGATGCAAATGGGAAAAGAATCCCTCCGGTTAGTGAAGTTATTCCAGCAAGTGGCTATATAAATGTCTTTATATTGTTATTTCCGATATTAGTTTGTTGTTCCTCCATGAAAGCTGATTTATTTGAAATGTTATTACTCGAAACACCCTAATCTTTTTGTAATAATTCATATACTGGAGATTACAGTTTTGGAAAGCAGCCCAGCTCTGGCTGGAATCCTATTTATGGATTAAAGGATTTGAACAGCATTGCAAGCTAGATTGCCGAATAGCAGGATAATGTAAACCTGGTTCCATATAAAATGCTTTACCTCTGCAATAGTAACCCCATTTAAAGGCAGATTGTTGGAGGACGTTGGACAAGAGGACTTTCATTACTGAAAAGCAGATATCTCGTACCCTTGAAGAGCAAAGGTTTTTGGAGCTGAGTCTCCCCCTGTTAAGATGCCCTGAGCTGCATTTAGTGCATCTCCCTTCTCCTGGAAGCCGTTGTGCCAGTTAATTACAGGGTCTTTGTGGTAGACTTGAACAAACATCTTGTGTGACTCTTTCATGAAAGCAGTATTTTTTCTAGTGGGAATTGAGCTGCCAAAAAAGACAATGTCCCCAGCRAAGTGCTGCTCTCCTGCCCCGTGATGGAAGGAGGCAGTTGGGAGCTGTAATAATTTCTGTGTAAGAAGGTCCCCTGGGGCCCACCCTGGAATTTGTAAGGTTGGAGGGATGGTCCAACCACAGGAACTGTCAGTTCTTGGGAATGTTGTTATTAATTTACTGCTCCTTGTGATGGCATGGGGGGAACCCTTCACCTAGAGTGCAGTTGTGTTAATAAGTACTGAACAAATTCAAACTAAAGGCTGGCCAATGACATAAAGTGTGCTTGTAATGTGTGAGAAGATTAGAACTAGTCTAGAAAATAACAGTATCATTCAACATTTAAAATTAATGGTTTCAGGACACAGGCAGTTTATTTTCAGGCCTTTCCCACATTGCAGGGAGCGAGTCTTGAGACAAGGTTTGAAGGAGACCACTGAAGTAGCTTCTTGGCCATCTCTTCCCATAATCCCTGGCTGAGGGAACCAGGTATGGAGAGGACAGTGGTGGGGAGCAAGAAGTGTTGAAGGGAGAGCAGGCTACAAAGGGCTCTGAAACCTGAAACATCCAATGTTTGCAGTGAGCAGGAATGAGCCAATGCAGAGATGCACAGAGAGGGGTGATGCAAGTAAAACCCACTCACGCTCTACCAAAGAGCAGGATTACTGCTTGTTGCAGTAGTTTGGACACAGGATGATGAAAAGCTGGAGGTTAGCTGTGCCCTGGGGAAGGTGATGACAGAGCCTGTGCAGGGAATCAGTAAGATTTCTCCATGCTGTGGATGTAAAGCCCCAGGGAGTTTTAACTTGCTTTTGGTATCATATGTTGCCTATAGAAATGGAGAAGAGTATTTGGGAGACATGCTTAGGAGAAGAATAAGATTGTTTTTATTTCTTGGGTGCTCTTTTTTTTAACTTAAAGGTGCAATGTTATCACAGAGATGGAGTGAGCCTTTTTTGTTAGGATTGTAGCAGGGATTAGAGAGGAAAAAATAGGTATCACCCTTTCCAGAAAATCACCATTTCATATGGTGCAAATACTAACCTGTAAACAGTGAGTGTCAGGCTGTAATGAACAGTTAAAAACAGGGCACTAAATGTGTGTATTTGTAGGTATCTCTTTATACCCATCCATCTGAGTGGTTTAAAAGAAGCAGCATGGCCTATGGAAGTGGAAATAATTACAGACTTCTCCCAACTACAGCATTGCCCTGGGCAAAAATCATTTCATTGCTCTGGATCTCAGCTTCCTCCCCTATGGAATGGGATAATTTCATGTGCATCCCAGAGGATTTGAGCATTACTTATTATTTCTATAGGGATTTGAAGGTTAATAGCTTTACGCAAGCCTAATTAATTGCTATTATTTAGTTTAATATTCTAGCAGAGTGGTTTGTCCACACAAAGCTAGCTCTACCATCCTCCTGGAAAAGATTTAAGCAGTGTAGTTCATCTGTGCATCTACAAATGATAGACTAAACARTAACATAAACATGTATGTCAGTGTTTGTGGCGTGTCGCGTTGCTCAGAATGTCCTGATGCAGGCAATGGTAGAGCAGTTCCTCAATGGAGAGTGCAAACTTYGGATAAATACAACAAAATAAACAAGAATAACTTATTAACACTTCCTCCTCAGCTGTAAATCATCTTAACTCTCTTGGCCTCGCTTCTACTAACTGAAGATAGGACTGAGAAATTGAGATCTCTAGAGCTGACTTTTATTTTTGCAAGGGTAAGATTGCATGTCTTTCCTGCTTTGTGTTTTTGGTGAGCCCAAAACATTTTTGCAAGAAAACCTTTCTGTTAATGCTTTTGAAATAATTCATGAAGGCTTTTGATGTGGTCGTGTTCTGGCTGACAGCCCTACTGCTTAATGGAGTCTGAGGCTGAGCTTTGATGGACACTTGTACAACTGTGGATGTTTTTGCATGTAAACAGAACCAGCAGGACTCCTGCTGCAAGCTACTTCACTTAGGCCTGAGCTAGGAAAAGCTTCACAGGCCACTGCACCAAACTCTGCTTTCCAGCACCTCTGCCTGTTTAGTCTGGGGAGTCGTGGCGTAGGGGGCTGCAGGCGAGGTCTGAAATTGGGGCCATGCTTGTGGGTGATTGCTACCAGTAGCGCCACAGCAGAGGACGGAAGGTGATAGCACTTGTCTGCAATGAGATAGTTTGCATGATACCTCCCCTTTAGAAAGGTTGGAACTGGGTGGTACGCAGGACGTCTGCAGCCCTTGGCGCATCCTAGAGAAAAGCACAAATGATGTCGCAGCMCTCCATTGCAATGGTGTGACACAGTGAAAAAGGAAAGTTCACAATGAGGAAAGAAATAGAGTAGTCCCAGCTTGTGCATGGGATTTTGGAGGATTTGGCTGTTCCCTGCATCGTTCCTGCTAAATAAAGTGGGAATGTGCTGTTCTTGTGGCTCCTGTCACAATTCTGGGTTCTACATGCTGCAAAGGGCCTCACTTGCCAAGGAGGAAATCAAAGTCATTCTTTGCAATATCTGAACAGGAACTGTGGGCCAGTCTTGATAAATAAAACGTGACATTCCTAACAAATAAAAACAAAGAGAGAGAGCTTTAATGTTAGTGCTTAAAAACCCTGTGGTAGCAAATAACAAATACTATAATGTCGTTTGAGAGGGGACACAGCATGTCTGAGAAGAAAGATGGATCACATGCATTGTGTGCCTGACAGTAAAACTAATAGCTATTGGATGGGGTGTTAAGTATATCATAAAATCAGTGTTAGGCACATTCAAGAAGACTCATTCAAACTGAGTTTCGACATCCTGTATTGAGTGTCCTGACAGCAGTAAATGGAGCCTTGTAGGCTGCGTTCATCAGGAGCAGCAAGCAAGGTCACTTAAAGGCCTGATTTCTGCACTGCTGACCTTAAATAGCTTGGGCTGTATCTAGATGTCCACAGTGCTCCAGGGAAGGAAGAGCTTATTCYCATGGTCTTCCTGAGATGTGTGCCAGGGAACCTCAGCCAGCAGCTCATGAATGCAGATGCCTCCCATAGAGGCATAGCAGAGGTTATTTTCCCTAAAGGCACCTGTTTTTTTTAGTGACAGAGAAGCTGTGAAAACCCTTTATATTATTTCAAAATTTAATGGCCACTACTATTTTCTTGTTGACAGCTTTAACTTAACCATTTTCAACTCCTTTCATTTCTTTTAAGAGTCTGTGTTTAGCAGACCTGCAGGTGAATTGGGAATTACCTAGGTTTACATGGGCTGATGTGCAAAAGGCAGCCTTGCGTAAGGGCCAGATGTGCCCCTACTAACCCCAGGGGGGATATTCCCCGATCATCTTGGTGACTCTCCCCGTATGAAGAGTTTGCTATGAAATAGCACTTTAGAAGAGAGATTTTGTGACAGCAAGTGTTAGATGTCTCTGTCACCTTCAGCTGGAGAGATGTCACATTTCTAAAATGTCTCTTTCTTGTTGAAATCCAAAGTACATGAGGCAGGAACATTTCCCTCCCTGAAGCTTCTGATGGTTGCCAGGTGAAGTGAACTTTCTTTTATTCCAGGAAGAGGTAATTAAGCAGGAATGATTAACTGAGGGTTATCTGCCTGGGCAAGCAGGTTGGGGGGTGAGGAGGGAAGGAGCAGCTCTGAACAGTGACTTTAACCATTACCAGCCCTTTCYTGTAATTCAGGAGGCTTCAGCTTTGACTTCCTTCGTTAGAACCATTTCTGCATGCAGCTTTCCTGCAGCCTTGCTGCTTGCCCTGGTTGTGAGTGTGGAGCCTACRGCTGGGAGAGGTGAGGACAGGGCAGCCCACCCTGGATGACGTGGTGTGTGGTGAGCCATGTGTTAGGCGATGCACACAGAGGTAACCTGATGCCCATTTAGCAAGAGAATTGCAGTTCTGGGCCCTACAGACTTGCCTACAGCCTTTCRCATTTCTGTGGACTCTCTGGGATTTTGGGGGGATCTCTCCCTGGCACACTAATGCTGCTAGATACCATTTTTGTTGCAGATGACAGAAGTTTTAAAACAGTGAGATGAGGAATGCTGGTTGGTTTTTGTTGGTTCACCCCCCCCCCGACACATGTACACTAGTGCTAAAATTAATGGAAGATACTGGAAAAACTGAGTGCAGGTGTCCTCACTCTTATTCATCTACTAACAGTCCTGGTTCCTCCCTCTTTTTGGGCAGCCAGCAGCTGCTGTTGATCATTCAGCTGTYCCCAAAGAGGCTCAGTCTGCTCTGCTGGCTGTGGCTGGCTTGCTGCAGAATTGAATCTCCCCAGTGGAGCAGGGGTTGTGRTTACAGAAGCTTCCAAGGGCTGCCAGTACCAAAATTTCCCCAAGATAACAGGCTTCAACACTTGAGTTCTCGACTCAGTCTTTCTCCTCCAACTCCACGGCTCCCAGCAGGTCAAACAAGTACAGCTGCACTGCAGGATTTCTTCTCCTTTGCTTTGATTTGAGGGAAGGTGACCTCTGTTCTTGTTGCAGTAGCTTGCTGGAGAAATGTAGGCACATTTGTCACAAACAGCAAAGGGTTGTATCAACACAACAGGCTACCAAGCAGAGCTCTGTGGAGAGGTAGTTTTCTCCTTGTACTCCTGGGCACAGAAACATGCTTTGGCTGATCTTCCTTTGGAGCCACCACTTCCAAATGTCTGCCAGGAGCTGTCACAGGGTTTATGAAAAGGAGAGCGTGTCCATGCTTGTGCTGTGTCGGGGCAAAGCCAGGCGTTTTGGCTCCAGCCAAGGCAGYGGGCAGAGCTGGCCAGCGTGGGTGCGTGTGGACTGTCCTGACCAGTGGCCGGTGCAGTGATAYCTGCACTGTATTGCATAGAGCATATGTACCCTGCTCCAATCTAGACTGCCAATGCGAGGATGGACTTCAGCTGCAGATGGCCTGTCTGTGCCAGCTTTCAGTGCAATCAAGCAGACGTAGACAACTTGGGCAGCTTTTCATATGCCCATATCAGGACACTGCTGTCCCAGCAAATGCAATCTGTGACTGTAACAGTGGAAAGAAATCTCTATAATGCAAGACCTGATGGATGTGCTGGGAATAGATTGCTCCAAACTGTCCGGGGACCAGGCTGCTCGGCTGTGACAGGAAGGGCTGTTCCTCACCTGCATTGTCTTCTCCTTTTCCACATTTGACACCCAGATGGTGCCGGGATATGGTGCTGCGGAGTCACACAGCATGGTGTGAAGGCAGGCAGTGCTGCAAAGTCACGGCTGGCAGCAATACTGTAGACTGAGAGACCTACTTAGCGTAGGCAGTGCAAGTTCCTCACTCCTTTAAAAAAAAATCAATTTGGGAATGCATCCCAGATTCTGCATCTGTCCCTTGAGCTCACATTTCGTGTGAGGGTGGGAGAAGGTTATGCAAAGGGGAGGGATAAACTAATGCCTTGAACGTTCTCTATGGGAGACACAAAAAACATGGGGAGGAGRGGAAAATGTCTCTGCTTTCAGCTGCCACTTGGATCAGTGCTAAATCCAACCCACTGGCAGACGTGCCATGCTGTTAATGTGTCTCCAGTGCTTGCCTGTTGACTCCGTGTTCTGGTAAWAATGTGATGGACACTGCCCTCCCTGTGTGTACCTTCATCTCCTGGGAAGCCTGGGCATTGCTGGACCACCAGATCGTGATGGTCTGTCTCCAAGAGTTTATGGCTTAATGCAGCTCATTGTTGAGTGGATGTTGCTGTTTGAATGAGGGATTTGGTGTGCTGGTGGTGCATGCAGTGCTCAGCCTACCTGCTCCTCTTAGAGCAATAAGCAAAGGCTCCTGTAGATGTTTGCTTGTTCAATGCTCTTCCTCAGCCCTTTCTGAGAAAAGTGTCATAGATCTGGGGCTCCTGAAACCTGTAGCTGCCTGCACTGCCCTTCAAGACCCTGCTTAGGTAGGCTGGAACCTCTGCTCAGAGCTGCTGGCTGTGTAGGTGAGGTATCAGCACAGTGGGTCTCTCCTGTAGAGATTGCAGGGGTTCAGGAGAAAGCTGGTCTTTTTCTAAGTGTGTATGTCTCAGTAAAACAGGCCTCCCTGCTTTCAGCTGGGCTTTCCATGCTGGGTAGGGAAATGCAAATACTGCTTAATCTAGTGCATCCCTACAATTCACAGAGCTGCTGTTGAAAAGGCTAGGAGCAGATTTTCATCCATTTCTGGCCTACAGCAGAATATATTTGTATTGGTATAACCTCCATAACATCTGTGTAGTTCTTCCTGTTCTCTACTGGTACAGGGGAAAAGGAGTACCTGAAACCTAGAGATATAATTTAATAATTAAGTGTACCTGGCTGTGTACATTTTTTATGACAAATTAATTAAAAGCCTGGTTACGGAAGCTTTGGAAAGGAGAGAGATAAATATTTAATATTTATTGAAATATTCATATGCTACATGTTTTTTAATCTTGAATAAATATTTCTGGATAATCAGTTGCATTTTTGTTATGCTGCAAGTTTGTATTGTATATTCAACTGTGATTGATTAAAAAGGAAATGTTGAAATTCTGTTAATTATGTAATAGCACATATGCTGCTCTGGACATTGTAGAAATGCATATATGTTTTTCATAACCAGAAGAATTATCCAGGTAATTTCTTTATTGCAACTGAATGAAAGCTTTGATTCATATAACTAGAGCAAGATCACTACCTCCATCTCTATGAAAATGCAGCTCTCAGGCTTCCTTCGGGAAGCGAGGAATGACCCTCCCTAGAGGACTGGGAATGCCTCAGGGCTAGGTACGGAGCTAGGGAAAAGCTCCTAAGCYGTACTGTGTTATGAAAGTTGAATCAGCAAAGATGCCTAACTTAACCTTTCTGTCAAAGGCCAGGATACTGCAGACACTTACATCTGTGCACAAGGAAGGTCTCACCAACGTCAGGGCGTTGTGGTTGCAGCGTTGCCCCAAGGTTTAGTTTCCCCTCCAGCCATTATAGTTATTCACTCTCACCAAAGGGCGGGTGAACTACAAAATAACGAACTCACCACTGTGATTTTCAGGATCTTAAGGCTGTTCTTGGTGCTTCTTAGACTTGCATGCTCTCCGCATGACTTGTAGCAGAAGCTGTTTCAAAGTGATGGTGCTCAGAGCACGTTCTCCTTAACGAGCTCCAACGTTTTTCTTAACGAGCTCCGATGGCAGCAGCAGGGCTTGCTGACCCTGCCTCTGTGGCCTCATCTGTAAGCTGCTTCATACTCTGTCACTGAAGCTTAAGGATCCCTTAAGTCTCTTTTATTTGTCTTACAAAGAAAAAAGGCTGTTATTGGAAATTAGAATGAAARGCAGAGCTACCAAAGACACCCAAAAAAAGATTGGAGTTTTTCATTATTATTCTCAGTAGAAGGATTATTGTTGTTTTTTTATGGAAAGTTCATCCTGCAGGCATAGGCAGTTGCATTAGTTTAGCAAGATTGAGCTGTTTAAAATTTCAGGGTTGTCCGCCAAAAAAATAATAATAGGAAGTTGTATAGAGAGGAATGTGCTGACAGCAGTGATGTTTGGGTAATAATTCATGTGTTGTAGAGGATGCTCTGGAAAGCTGCCCAGCTGCCTAATGCAGACTGGGATGCTCTCGCCCTGATGGCTGTGCAAGTGATTGGCATTTCTGCTCCATCATGAAATCGGTTTGCAAATGAAATGGAGAGAGATGCCCGTTTCAGGCACAAGCTGTCTGCTACAGACCCCTGTTCACCTTCAGGCCCAGATCCTCTGGCAGCACAGAAAAAGGCAGAAAATCCTTGTTTCTCCCATTGCCATAGCCTGTTCCTGTGCTTCACCAAAGCCCCAAAATAGGGATTGGCTGTTATGAGCAATTCGGTGTATAATAAACTCTATCAAGGGGAGTTAATACCAGACACACCATCAGCAATCTGACAATCTTGTCACTGGTATCATGATATTTATAATTATTGTTTCTCATGAATTCTTGTCTTTGGAAAAGGTTGAAATGCCAAACAGAACTGTTGTGTTATTTTGCTTCAGTGAATGACCCAAGTCCCAGGCAGCACATGTACAACTGAAATGCAAATTATACACCACCAGCAACTTTATTGCATATGAAAACCCAATTTCCTGGAGCTTGTGCCTGACCAGCAGGAGCAGGGTGGTGTATTTGTGCTGCTGGGCAAGAGGAGGCAGTGCTGGCCTGGACAGCACTGCAGAAATCATTAAAATGTGAGCAACACCTGAGAATGAGTATGTTTATTGACACAGCTACCTCCTCTTTATTGCTATTTGTTGGCATAACCAGCTTGATGGCAGTTGCTGAGAAAGATGCTCAGCTGCTGCGACTGGTCCTGCACGAGCCGCAGTGGCTCTGCCATTTGCCGAAGTGCTGGACTAGGCAGGGCCTTGCTCCCTCTGCGGTGATGCAAATAGCTTTTTTTCAATAGCCTGCAGCCAGGGTGGTTTCAGAGTTCCTAAAAACATTAATTCTGTGGCTGGAAGCTCATTAAAATGATCTTACTGGCTTCAGCCTCTGGGCGAGATCCCCCACCCAGGGCAAGGTCTGTAGGTGTTAATATTCCATGAACTCCATGAATGCAAATAATTTGCAGGTTAATGTTTTTCTTTGTGGTTATTTGGAAGCACAATTGAGATCCCTGGGATGTCTGACTGCCTAATTATCCCCTGCAAACCTTCCCTCTGAAGTCTAAATAACTTCTGGCATTTGCTGGTTTCCAGGAATTAGACACAAAGTAGATGGTCCTTCAAAGCCTGACTGAAAACTTGCACTTAAGCCCCTAAAAATAATAAGAAGAAAGCAGAGAACATGAGAAAGATACTGGAAAGGATTAAGGAGAAAAAAAAGCCAATGGTGACGAGTAATTCTGGTTAYGTGTGATGAGATGATCCAGAGCCGGTGCCGGTGCTGCTCCGATGGTGCACGCAGCCGTTTTTGTTTGATCCGTAGCCATTCGCCTGTGGTTTTATGCTGTGCTGACACCGTTTAGGAAAGGGCTGGTGCTTTGCTGACCATGCAYGGGATGGTTGAAAGCCCCTTGAAGCACCTGTGGGCTCTGCCTCCAGCCTCTCCCTGCACAGGGAGTTTTCCATGTTGATATTTAAGAGAATGTAACAAGACTTTTTTTTTGTTTTTTGCCCCCTCACTAGGAGAGCTGAGTGGAACCTTTGAAATCTTTAAAAACAAACAAAACCTGACTTTCAGCAAAAATACTGACTTCTAAGTGAAAGTTAGGAAAGTAGTGAGTTTTCCAAGCAGTCTGTTCAGTTCCTTTGCTGGTATCTCCTGGTGGGGCAGAGCTCTGCCCTGGCTCCACTCCCGTGGGGGAGACCGCAGCCCCCCGAGCATCACTGCCTGAGCCTGTTCCCATGTCAGAGCATCCTGAAAACATCATAAATTCATCTGGCTGGGGTCTGTGTTTTGGAATTGATGAGTGTGATTAGCAAACTGCTCAGCTAAGTACGATTATTGCTCCAGCTAGGAGCAGGGTGACCTGCAGAGAAACTAATGCAAAGCAATTTCTTCACCTGCGTCTTACCCAGCCTTAATGTAAGCTAAGGCCATTAGCGTTTTTAATTGTTTCTCTGGGTGGCTTGACGGCTTTTGTGTCTGTATTTCTCTGCAAAGTGGGATTTGTATGACTTGTGGGAAGTGGCTATATGTGCACGCAGATGTACGCGTTGCTGCAGCCGAAGGCATTTGCAGCCTGCCCAGGGCTGGCCCGGGAAGGCTATGGTGATGGATCTAGCTGCTTTCCCATTATTAATATCTACATTTTTATGAGCTTGGATGTAATATAATTCCCACCTACTGAGACATCTCCTGAGCTATTTATTCAATATTTATCTGGTTTTGAGTCAGACCAAACATCCAGATTTGTAGGTGATATAAATTACTATAGATCCAGTGGCTTTGCTGGAGCTATTGGTAAATTTTATCAGTTGAGGCTGGGATAATTGCTGAGATTTCACCCTACACATGTGACAGTTACCTGTTGTGCTCCATTCCTGTCCTAAAGTTAGAACAGGATTTGGCTTGTGCTTCTCTAAAGCCAACATCAGGTTGCATGGAGCAACTGCAGTAGAAGAGCAGCTCAAGTGGACATGTTAGCTTTCCAAAAAAGCTTCTCTAGGTATTTCTAGGACATTTGCAGTGTCTTTCAGCTTTGTTTCACCCTTTTAAAATGGTATATTCACATTTCCTGAATGGCTTAGGATGGTTTGTGTGTAATTACAGTAACAGCAAAGCCTCTGACCAACAGCAGTTAGTCAATTGGAGAGACAAAGATTTCCAGTGCCTCAGCCCAAACCTGGAGGTTTCATTGCACATTTGAGAGTTTTTACCTGGTTTTCAACACTGAAATATCCCTTAACAACCACCAGTTTTCCCTATGCAGGTCACTTTTGATGAAGTAATAATCTGCTTCCTGGAGAGGGGAGAAAAAACTAGAGAATGAAGGCCTGGGAAGAAAATGCAAGACGTGGTTTGAGCAAAACTTCGAGTGTCCAAAGGGAGCTTCAGRTTTCACCCTGCACAGCTGTGTACAGCTTTCCCACCACTGCATAAAGCCAGATATTATCTGATATAATTCATTGCTGCTTTAGTTCAAGGGCAATTTAAAATGTAATGTTTAAAATGGTGAAGGCCCGTAGCACAGGTTAAGAGCCCTCACAGCMAGAAAGATGATCCAGCAGAGGCTTTCCAAATGTGATGACTTAAAGCTGATGGACACTTAYAAAACTCTCTCCATTTATCTGCAAGATTCTTGCAGATTGAGACCTATGAACTATTAGTGTAATGAGATTAGGCATATACTTATGCTACATGGTCTGAAGTTGTTTTAAATTCTGAAGACGAGGTGGGGTCGACCGTGAAAGGGCAATGTGGCAGGATCCGTCAGCAGACCCCGCGAGTGACTTGTCTCCCGATTAACGTGGCTGCATCCCTCTCGGGCTCTTGCCAACGTCTCTCTCCCTAAGAGCTGGCTGGGAAGCTTGATGTCCAAGATTGAAAAGGAATAAAAGCATGTTCGTGAGTGCTCAGACTGCAGGAAGGGGAAAAACCAGTAGGCCTCTTTCCAGAGGAGCAGCGTGGAAAACCCCTGAGCAGGGGGCTCAAGTGCAGAGGTGGGAGAGCATCAGTTTTGCTCAGCCCTCCCCAAAATGAGACAAAAAACCACCTGGAGGTTTGTGCTGAGCACTTTTCTAGTGATTTTTTTCTCCGAGCAGGTCGGGAGGACAACTGGGCAGGAAATGCCTCATGTGCCATGACCCTCTCCGAAACAGTTTGCAAGAGGAATAAGCTGAGCTTATTATTTTTTTGAAAACAACCCTGCCTAAGGTTGGTGAGGAATCTTTAGCCAAGTTTTGTTATTTTGTTTTGGAGAGGGTTCAGTGGCTTCAGGGGAGGGGAGGCTTAACTGAAACGTTTTGCAAGGAGTTTCAGTTCCAACAGTTCATCTAGAGGCTGTAGCTTGTGGCGTTGCTTTGAAAAAGAGCAGTGTTCACAATCTSAGTTCTCTTTTTGTTAAAAAGGATTTTGGTGTCATTGGGGTGCAGGAAAAAGGCTGGAGAGAGGCAGGTCATCACATGAAAAATTGTGGGCCAATTTGCAATTAATAAGTCATGATTTTTTATGCATTAAATACATGCACAAGCAACTCGACTGGATACTAAATGTTCCATGAAATATTCTTGCTTTAGTTTCCTAAGACCCTTGTGTTTAAAAAGAGAAAAAAAATACAAACTGCAGAGGGTCATGTTCTAAAGCAGCAGAGTCGTGACACAGGCTCTGCAACAGCAGCTTGAGCCCCTGGGAGAGCCCCTAGCAGCAGTGAGAGCCTGTTGCAGTTATGTTATCTAGTTGATGTTAGCTGCTTTCAGATGTGATTTTGGTTTTTTGTGAGTGTGATTGATTTCTCCATCTTATTGCTTTGGTTTTGGCAAGTCCAGGAAGATAAGTGTGCGAATTCTGTGTACTTGGATTTTCTTGCCCTCTGCTCTTTAAAGCTATTCACCTTGAAGGTGAACACTCCCCTCCAGTAACCGATTAAATATACATACTGCAGCGATCTTGGAGGGGTGCGTAAGGGGAGTAACAAGGGGAGGAAGCATTTTCAGATGAATTATAGATTAGGATGTTGATWAAAAAAAAAAAAAAAGAAAAAAAACCCCAAGCATCGCCGTATCCTGTCTGGCTGCATGGGACTGTATTTGCTGCAGCCCCCCTGGGGTAAAAGATCATCTCTGGCCTGATGGTGAGGCCGTTCGCTGGCTGGCAAATGTCTTTCCTGAGGGTCTGTGTCCTAAATCAGTGTCCACCAAGAGAAATGACAAAGGCTTAAAATATAACTGCTCCTGGGATATTTTGGTAAATGATCCTGATATAGAATTGCGTAAAGATGGATGGGTGAATGGATAGGTGGTTATAAAGCTAAAGAAATGTCTCTGAAGCTAATTCTAAAGTAATGACACCTTGCAGAGCTCTACTGCCTTCTGTGAGAAGAACTGAAGCTGATGTACGGGCACGTGTTAATTAGGCTTCGTTTTACAAGTGTGTGAGCTGGAGATGAGGCTGGAGAAGCGACTCAGGCAGTTGTAAGTCACAGGCTGTTATAAGTGATGGAGATGGCAATAAAAACTGGGAACCTTGATTCTCAGTTGCATGTTTTAGGCACGTGGTGATGCTGATAGGAAAGAAGAAATGAATTCTGCACGGAGGTGAGGATGCCGTGCAGGTCGAGTGGGCTCTGTTTTGCTCCGAGCTGGAGGCTGAGGGAGCAGGTAACATGCTCCCRTTGCAAAAAGCCCTAAGCAAAACCYCCTGCGCAGTGCAATCCTGCTGCTGGATTAATCCCAGTGTCGTGTGTTCTGCGGACACCCAGTGCGTGGTTCACATTTATCTGCAATATCTCAATGTCTGTGCTTAATAGATAACACTGTTATCAGGCTGCCTTTCCTTTCTTCCCCTTTATTTGCATCTATTTATGGGTTTAATTAAAAACAAAATATTTTAATGGAAGCAAACAGCAATGAGAAGTGAAGATGAGAGAAGAAAAYGTGACAGCGGGAGAAGGCAGTGGTAGGTGCGAAGGGCTCTGCAGAGCTGCTGCGTTTCCTTTCACTTGGGGGAGCCATCAGGTAAAATTCGTTTTTAACGACTTAGGCTGTATAGAGTAATTTCTGTGCTGGGACCAGACTGGATTCTGTCTTGATTGAGTTTAACAGGAAAAGATTTAAATTGAGGTTCCTGAACTGCAAAGGTAGTACATTAATCTCAATCATTACACAAGCCAGAAACAAAGACATTTTTTAATGATGGAAAAGAAGATTTTTTCCCCCCCAGATTGACACACTACCTATGACTGAGAGCCTATGTGGAATTAATAAAATGCTATTGGCGGGGGGAAAAGTGTGGATTGACCAAACCTGCTGTTAGCTCTTAGTGGGCTGTTGGGGTGGGAGAGTCTGCGGGGAGGTGGGTGAGCAGTGATGGGCTCCCGCGCGCTGCCAGCCGGGCACCGTCGCTGCCGCCCTCCCTGCGGGCCCCGTGCCTGCCGTGGCTGTGTTCTGCAGGGATATTGTGCCACTAAGGAAAGATTTGCTCAAAATGACAATTCCTACAGAGCCAAAAATACAGAGTCTGCTCCCAGAAGTGTCCTTGCTGTATCACAGATGAAGCCTTTCCGGGCAGAGACCGGTCTTCAGCCAGCTCTGCCAGAGCCCCTAGGAAGCTGAGCTGAAGTGCACAGCTCCTGGGGGCTGTTACTGTGCTGAATATTTCAGTGCTTCATTCGTTTCCTTCCCCAAGAGTTTTATTCAGTAAAACAAACAAACAAAAAAACCCTTCCTAATTAACCACCTGCTTTGTTCAAACAAGGAAACTTTTTGATGCTATGGAAGGATCAAACAGTGAGTTTGGTGTGTGTAGCACTAGTTSGATAGTCTTAAATATAGTTAACCAGATCCTGGTCTCATCTGCACAGGCGCAATTCCTCCGGCCGCAGTGTTACCCCGACTCTTGGCATCTTCCCGGGTAACCTGGGGTGCCTTCAGGTGGGTGCCAAACTTTGCTATTCTAAGGCAATAGAGTGGGAGTTAAGATGATCTCCAGAGGTCCCTTCCAACCTTACTGGCTCTGTGATCCTATGGAATACCAGTTTCCAATCTGACATCCAGCTCCACTCTGCCTTCTAAGTGTGAGGCACGTAAATGGATAAAAAGGTTCCTATGGAAATTGCGATGTTTGCCTACAGCAGAGTTTGAAATTTGGAGGCAGATTAGCAAATATATTTAGGCACTTGGAGGCATTTATTAGCTTCGTACCTGAACTGAACGAAGGTTTAGGTAGCTACTTAATGAGGTCAAAAATGCCTGGGCGCCGTGTGCAGGAGGCTGCTGTGTCCTGGCTGCAGGTATATCAGGCTGGTTGTGGAGGGGCAAAAATTCTGCAGGATTTGTTAGCAGATGCTTCCTGGTGTGAAAGCTGTCACATCGTGCGCCCTCACTTGTTCAAGCAGTACCACGTGTTAATTCTTCTGGTTCTACAGTGGGAAGTTCTGGGAACCCAAACTGAAAATTACTTTTTTCCCCTGTGTTTTTTATTTTCCATGCTGCTCTGTAAATCACCAGATGAGCTTTATCTCTGCAGGCTTGTGTCACTTTAGCATGGAGAAATGGGAAGAATGAGTAAGAGCAGGAGGAGGTAGAAATATGCTGTAAGAGTCTGGGCTGAGACAGGACGGGCAAAATCACTATGATCTAAAAATTTACCAAGACTCCAGTTAACAGGCTGGGAACAGCGCTAGGAAAGCTTGTGGCTAGGACTTGGTTTTATATCTTACCTGAGTGACAGCTACATACTGTAATGCATAATATTTCATTTTAATGGAGAATCTATAATACCTGTGTTCCCATCATATACCTCGGATGGAGGCAGTTGTAAGTCTTTAGCTTAATTTTACATAGCTGGAGAAAGTTGAGTAATGTAAAACTGCTGTGGCATACAAGGAGATTTGCTTACACACTCAAACTACTCTTAGAAATGATTGATAGTGTTTAAGTATTGGCATCCAGCTAACCTTCCTGTCTGTCAAAAGCAGAGTATTTTCTAGGCTACTTTCCATTTTCCGTATTAGCATACGGAAGGAGAGATCATGCCCAGATGAGTTTGTTTAGGTTTTAATAACACTTTTGAGCCTCCTTAAAAAGTGCACCGCCACTATTAGCCCAAAGTGATGTAGTTCAGACTTTGATTTAAATGTCTCTACTTCTGCTCAGGGTCAGACTGGATCATTAGCATGTGCACGCAGCCTACCATTTCCATCTTAGGCAGAAGTRCTAACAGGAGTGAGCTCTGCAGTGCATGCTGAGCTTGGGTCCCATGTGCTGATTCACTGGCTAAAATGTGCCCTCAGTTCAGTGCTGTGCCTCATCTGGGGTCGTTTCACCAGTTATGAGTCCTCTAACGAGGTTCATGCAGCTTGCAAATGGGAAAACATGCARTTCTCTTCTGGTCAATCCAGAGAGTCAAGGATACAGAGAGACTCCAGATTTCCTGCCATTCATCACAGATTTAATGGGTAAAAGCAGAAGAGATGAACTCGGAAGTGCAACATCAAACTTTACATGTGCGTTGCCGATACGATGGTGTAACCCATCATATCGTATGTCCTGCAGCTCTCCCATCCTCTCGCAGTGCTGGTGGCTTCTCACCTGGTTTGCTCTCCTCTCAGCTCAGCATCTCTTGCTGTGCTATCCTGCTGCAAACATTCACATCTAGGAAATACAGATAATCAATTACTGAATTTTAAGACTTTCCTACAGAGCTCCCTTGCCCAATCAATTAATAGGGCTGAATTTCATATTACTTAACATTCAGACTCCTAGAAGGCAGGCAAGTCCAGCATCTGAGTCCATCTCCACCTGTATTTCCTGGGATTATTGATTAAAGGTGGTTTAGTTACTAAGAAATTGCTATATAAGCTCCCTCAACTTCTCTCCTTGTGAGTTGGAATGCTTTTGGTACCACAAATAGAATAAAAAAAACTTGACACCTTTTCCTCAAGCGAGTAGGTTTTGTAAAATAAACTATGCATATTTCATTAAGGAAATGGATCCATCAGCACTGGGAATACCATTTATGAATACTTCCTTGTAATGGAAAAGTGAGCATGTTGACAGGATGAATTATTAGACGTATTTACAAACAGCTGTTAAAAAGCTCATGTGTTAATCCTGGCTGGGTTTTTTTTGTATGGAGTTTATAGTGGTTATAGTTTGAAAAGCCAGCTTGATTGGCTTTCTAGCAAAGAGAGGCAAGCTTGATTAATTTATTCATACTCCATGAGACTGCAATCACAACTGGTGGAACAGTCTGTCTGTCTGCAGTTTATACATGACTGGAATTAACCCAAAGGTAGACATCCAGCATGGGCTTATRTGCTGCTTAATTACATCTATTGTGTAGCCCTGATACTGAAATCAATGACTTTGAGTCTTTCCCCAATCATATGGACTTCTCATGGAATTGTTCTCATTCACCGTAGCCTGCAGGAGAAGCTTTTACCCATCATCAGGGGATTTTGACTGCGTACAAGCTGGCGGAAAAGGTTGTGCTGGGACTGCAATTACACTGTAATTGATCTGATGCAGTTTGCTCTGGGTTTGGTGTAATTCCCTCTGATTACTCCAGGTTTGCATGGACAGCTAGGGAGGAAGGATGAAGGCCAAGACATTGCCATCTGAGGTAGCTAACCTTGTCAACTAGGATTTATAGGAAATGTGAATCCTATGGCACTGCACAGATTATAAAATGTATGAGATTATTGCCAAGACTTTCAGATTTTTCTCTGGTCTACAACCTTTTGTCACTCCACCCACCTGAMTCTTTTGCTGCTTGGTCAATGAAACATAGAATTTTTCTAACCTGATGAGGTGCAACCGAGATCTAGTGCTACATCCAAAGTGCTTTGTGACCATGGCTTACATGGTACTGCAAAAGCTCGGTCTGAAAATAGCTGCTTTTTCTCAGGCTTTCCCAAGTATCTCTGGCCAGCCTCTAACAGATTCTCCTTTTCCCTTTGACTAGATGCCATGTGGAAAGTTCCCTGTGTTGTTTCCATCTGACTGCAGCAGCATCTGCTGCTACTGATAAAACTACTCTAAGAACTGGGGAAGGAGCAGCTTTAGCGTGTGCTCTGCTGTCAGTGGCATTGGCCATTTGGTGTGCCCTGACGCATCCTCTCGGCTGATGGAAAGTCTCRGCAGCAATTGCTACCCATCTTTGCGTGCCTCAGCCTCTTTGTCGCTCTATTTTGACCCTAATTGCAAGGCACTCAGGCATGTGCTCAAGTCCATCTCTATTTAGCAAAGCTGTGTAGCATCTGCGTGAGATGGAGTGCCTATGCTTAAACGTAAGCACACTTTAGCATGGTTTCTCTTTAGAGACCCACTGTAGCACTGGATTTTCCCTGCCATCCACCCTTCAAGGATATATGGGAGTTTTTAATCTTTCCTAGGGTTTTCCTTGTTCTCTGCTCTAGGACAATCTCAGGAAGGGACCTGATATGGGAGTGGGGCATGTAGAGCCCCMATGAAGGCCTCAGAGCTGCTAAAATCCTCCTGGACCAACCTTAGCATTTCTCTAGTTGTCTGAGGTCTCAGGTTGTCTGAATCTGGGCCTCAAATCTGCCTTCCTGACCTCAGCACTCATCTGTTTGCCATAGAGGATTTTGGGACAAGCATCATTCCTGGTTAACATGAGTGATGATGACTTAATATAAGTTGTGTGAATCTGTGTATTTATACCCATAGTTTTAACAAACCAATTTAAGCCTAGTCTAAARCAAGCTCTGTTTGCATGCATCATGATTCTCTGAGTATTTTGGGTCCTTTTAAGGTAAATCCATAAAGCCAATATGGTATTTTTTAAAAGATTTTGGAAGTGTGTGCTCCTCTTTAATTAGCTTTAAAGAAGTTAAATTTGGCATGGTWTCCATGTATAACATACCTGCTTTCAAAGAAAGTCTAATGGAGGGGCAGAGTCTCTCTAGGGTGCTTAGTTTGATGAGAAACCTATTTGCAAGGAAAATTGACTTTGGAAATGGTTGAGAGCAAGCTGCTACCTTTATTCTTTAAGTCTCTGCCAAGTGACTTATTTGGTCTATAGGTTCATCAGATCATTGCTTCCAATAATATAATTTTGCTTATCTATTTTATATATGATCAATATGATAAACATTATGGAAACATGGAAGTGCCAACTAGATTATTTCTGGCTGTAGCAGAATGGCGAGGGGGCATGCTCCAGCTTACACTATGTGCCTTGTGAAGCAGAAAAGCAATTCAGTCAGACTAAAGGCTACAGATGAGGCTGTATGTTCTCTGCAATAAATGCAAATGACTTGAATTCATTTTGCTGGTAAGAGAAGAGAAAAAAATTAAAGCTAAARATGTTGCAGATCAAGGAATTCGACTTTAAACAGACACATAATTAACATAAAAGAAAACATGGCAATAAAGAGAGGGGAGAAATAGATTTCAGTAAAATAATCTGTGTTAATGAATAGACCCTGATCTATTTCTGAAGTACCTCTGTGGTAGTGCCGTTTTCTTTTTTACTCTTTTTTTGAGCATGTACAATAGCATTATGGCCTAGCTGCAATCAGTCTGCTGCGAACAGCTTGTATATATTTGGGTGTTCACTGGCCCATGAGAGCAAATCGTCCTCCCTTACCATCAAAGACTTTTTCTAGTTCCTTTATTGGATAACAAGTGGTTCCTGTTTGTTTTGTTCTTCAGTTTTAAGCACATTCAATTTTTCTGGCTCTGTTTTGCTAGCTTTGTTTATATTTGTTAATGAGTTATGTTTCCTTATTGTTTGTAAGGAAAAGTGTTGTGACCTCCTGGTTTCCCCTAAAACACTATAAAAATATCTTGTAATGAAATAAAGTCTAGAGCCTGTCAATGCAGAATATAGACCAGCCAGGAGTTCTTCCACAAAACATTCACTGCAGCATACTGTGGTCATATTTCTAAAACTTCTTTAATAGAAAGTGAATTCTTACTTTACCTAGCTCATGGCGTGTGCCATAAATGTTAAATGGTTGCACAGTATCTCCTTCACTTAGTGCACCRTATCTGTCTGAGGCCACAAAACAATAAATGGCAATCACATTAAAATAAGATTTTCAGATTTATGGCTAGTCTGTTTCAGTCTTTTCTTATTTAAATTTATTTCAAATTAAATTTAAGAGCTCTGTGAAGGAGTTGTGTTGTCCTCTGCCTCCTGAGAGGCGAGGGAGGGAAGTGCCGGATCCTGGTGGCAGAGCACCCGGTGCTGCGAGGGGAGCCCGAGCAGCGCTGGGACAGGACGCACTAGGTGAGGGTCTGCTGCCGTGGCAGCTACCCCTGCAACAAGGAAAGGAGATCGGGTCTTTTTTCAGTTGCCACAAATAATTTCAAATGCTTCAAGTGTTGTGTGAGAGTTGGTGAGGAGTTTGCAGAAGTTGATCGGGCATTGGCAAAGCTGTGTGTATTGGCTTCCCCCTGCCCCCTTTTTGCTTCTCTGAGTTAAATCTTGAGCCCAGACAGCATTGGAAATCATGTGATAGAAATATCTAAGCATCTCTAGAAGCATGGCTGGGTATGTTTGACTGGTCATATTCCTTTGCCAATAAATATTTGCCAAGGAAAACTTTCTCATTTAAGCCCTCTGCTTATTCAAATAAAGAGAAATGAGCTGGAAATAGGTCTTGGCACAGCCAGAGAAGGATTTCAGTTGGGAAAAATAATATGCTTTGTCTTCTTTTTTTTTGATCTAGTCCATTCCTATCACTTTGAAATAGTGACTTGCATTGCTTAAATATATGGCCAGCAGGTGCACAGCTTGCRAAACACATGGTATTGTTTCTGGTGTCAGTCATGGACCAAGAGTTGCACAGTTTTTAGAAGGATGTTTTATTTTTTTTTCCTGGTATCTCATCACAAATTCCACATTGGCACAGACATACTTTATTATAGCAGCCTGGTCACCCTGCCCACCAGGCTGGCCCTAGTAAGATGCCATCACTGACACCTTGAGTGGACTTCTTAGAGAAAAAACATGTTGCTTCACCTGTTTTAAGAGAAACAAGCTCCCTAAGGAAACCTGAGCACTGTCATCAGCAGAGACCCAGCAGGGTCAGGGAACCTTCTGGAGAACTTCCTGATCTTGGTGTATGTGYGTCATGCTGCTACAAGTGCTCTCCTCCTCTCTGGAGGAATACCAGTCTCCATCCATGAGATAAAACAGCATGGGCAGCTTCATGCAGCCAGCCAGCATGAGGCTGAGGACTGCTGACGTGCTGGGTAGCTAGGATGGCAGTGTTGTGTGGGCTTTTGCCACCAGCTTGCCAGTCCATCACTGCATTAATACCTATTTTTGAATGCTGAAGTGGCACTGTGGTGCTTTGCGGTCGTAAGTTTGCTCTCCAATGTGAGCTGGAATGGTCCAAGCAAATGAGAGTGGAGCATGATTTCATCCGCTCCTAGGCCTGAAGGTTGGGCTCAGCATTTGAAACCCTTCATCCAGGCTCCACCAAGGGCAGTAGGTGGCCGTCTTCAGAGCTGCCATCGCTGCTGGCTCTCTTTAATTAAGCAATGCAAACTAGCTGCAAGGGAGAAGGTGCCAGTAAATGTAAAAGAAGCTCATAAAAGGGAGCAAGGAAGGGAGAAATATTCACATAGCCCTGAAATTTACTTTCAAGAGATTTTTTTTTTTAATTTCATATATTTGCCTTGATCGTTTGAGAGAAAAAGATCTGTCTATGGAAGATCTCCAAAGAGATGATTATTTTTTTTTTCAGCATTGCTCTTGCTTTAATCTGTGGTCTCTTCAGACAGGGAATGTTTAATTGGTGCACTGGTGAAATAAAATGTTTAAATAGATTGAATGGCAGTCTTTTTCCCTCTGTTGTGACATTAATCCCGCAATATTCCTGGGCCCCTTGCTGGGTATTGAGGCAAAGAAAGGAACCAGAGGAGGTCCCTCTCTATATGTCTGCCTGTGATGTGAAAACTCCCTGGATACACTTATCATACATAATCCAATACATCAATTAAACCCAAGACCTTTCTGCAGTAATCACTTACACAAAATAAATCGCRCTCTGTGATCCATCTTTTTTGGCTCAGGGCAGACTTTTCTGTGGTTGTCATGTGATGGGGGAGGAGGAAGAGGAGCCATTTGTTCATGCACAAAGCTTGGGTAGGCCGGTCTCCAGCAGAACGTGTCCTGAGATGCAGGAAATCTGATTTTCCTCGCGCAGCCCTGCCAATGCATGTGCACATGTGTACCCTGAGGGCGGTGGAGGGAGAGCCTGAAGAAACAGGTCAGATTGAAAGATATCTTGCTAAATTACAGTGTGAATTAAAAGGCTAGTGCTCCTGTGGTCTTYGTTATTTTCTTAATTTTCTTTCAGAAGTTTGTAGTCCTAATGGCTATATCAAGATTGATACTAAAGATGTTTTAAATGAACCTGGACCTTTCCTGCTGCTCTGGCTTTGGCTGAGCTCTCCGAAGAGAAARGAGTTTCTTTAAACTTCTGAGCTCACATTTGACTATGAATGTCTCCCTCCCCTCCCCTTCTGAAGAAATGCTGAAAATCCAATGAAAGAGTATGAAATGATAAGCAGACTTTAGGCTCTGCATTCCTCAGTCGGTTACAAAATGCTGAGCAGAATTCACAGCAGAAGATTAGCAATCATACAGCCACAAATCAAAGGATTTCCAGCTCTTTCCCTCCTCCCACCTATTATGTAGTGAAAAAATCTCAATCTCCTCAGGCAAGAGGGAAAAAAACATGAAATTAAGGTTTCAAATAATTTAGTCTTTCATTGTTAGTAATATACAATGCCTACAGAAAAATTAAAGAGATAATATTGTAGAATAAAAGGCAGAGCTACAGCATGTTTTGACAATATGCTTCATATTTTATGTTCATTAGGACAGTGAGCCTGGAATACTCATTTCTTCATGATGAAGGAACTAAAGATTTCCAATGAACATGCTGCAGTGAACATGCTGCAGAGATTTATTGCTAAAATAGCCTGTTAATCACAGCAACCACCTTTCAGGCTTGACAACAYGAGTAACTAAGTTGTGTAGATGCTTCTCCCCAAAGATACCCCCTTTGATGTCCTGGGGAAACAGAGGCTCTGCAAACTTCAGCAGACTGTGAGGAAATTCAGATGCAGATATTTAAACTAGAGATTTTGGAAAACACCCAGTGGCCCACGGTTAAAGCTTTCTGTAGCGAGCTCTTTGCATACCTGTCTTTTAAAAATTGGACCGTTTGTGTCACAGTGGACTCTGCTACAATTTGAGGGGATTTCTGCAGATCTTCTCCTAGCTGTGRGTGCAGGGAGTGTCAGAAGCAGTCTCTTAAGGCTCTCCAGTGACATGCAGGGATGCTGGTGGTGGGAAGCGTGACTGGTCAGATCAGCTSTTTGCAATAACCCTGCAATGTGCATCCTGTGCAAGGGTAGAGCTTGGTGCRATGTGACAGCTGCCCCTTTCAGCCTCTCTCTGCTATTAGAATAAAAGYAGACCATGACTCTATCTTTGAAGGCAGTTTCAAGCATAGTGGGCTTGTTTGTAACTGAATTGCTAGGAGATAATTAATAATTTAGATAAGCTAAYGATGGGAAAACGCACCGTCTGTTTTGGTGCATCGGTTTCAGCCCACGGACACAAGCAAGTTGGAGTCTGACCAGAATGTTCCTGGTTTCGGGTGGCAAACCAAAGCCACAGCCATGGAAGAAGAGGGGCCATTTGAAACACACTTCCCACGCTAGTGCTGCCACACCAGTCCTGATGTGCAGGTGCAGCACTGCGTTTCTCCAGATGTGTATTAGTGTTAACATGGAGTTCAYGACGAAGGAAATCCATGACCAAAAAATGTTCTTGCCTTGCTCAAGAACTTGGCTTTGATTGATAGCAAAGCAGGCACACTCATGTCAGAACAGGATTTGGCCCTTAGGAAATCATTAAGCTGTAAATTCTCAACATGACAGGCTGGAGAAACGCCGGGCTCCTGTTTCATGTTATGGGCTGCGCGGAGGCTCCTTAGCAAGGTGGTCGATAATTGGCTCAATGGCTTGGAAGAGCTCGCTGCGATCAGACACAGCCTGTTGGGTGTCGGCAGCCAGCCCTGCTCAGCACACTGCCCAGCCAACCTCTTCAAAGGGCCCCTCAGCACCCACAGCCTGAGCAGGACCTCTCTGTGCTTTCAGGGTCGTCTCAGCAGCTTGTGGGGCTGCTTTGAGGCCAAAAGCCATCACAGTACCTGAAGAGGAGGGTTGATCCTGGAGAGAACAGCTAGGCTGGGCAGYGATCACAAGTGCTTCGAGATGTGTGGTGGCTCCTGGTTGAGGCTTGCTTTGCCGTGCCTCGACAGGACTGAGCGAGCACTCAATTTCTGGGAAACACCTCCCAATTATATCCAGATACAGAGATCCCTGAAATTACTGGTCATGTTTGAAGAGCCTAATTAAATTTTGAGTTGTAGTGCAAAGCCATCCCATTTCTGGACTGACTGAAAACTGTTGTTGCCTGCAAGTTGGATGCTGGGGTTTGTTTAGCCCCGATGAAGGAAAGGGGCTAGAGGTCCGTCTGTGCTACGGAGAGCCTGGCCATGCAGCGAGGCCCTGGCGAGCACCGGCCCGAGGCTGCACGGACACAGCTCTGTCTCCAAGATGGGCAAGCTGCTCTCCTGCTTCCCGGGAGGCTCCTGGCCCTCGGAGCTCGTGYGTCTGTACGGCACCACGTGGGGTAAATGGCCTCATAAATCACTTTGGTGATGCTTTTGAAAATAGTTCTTTTTCGTGGGTGGACCAGCTTGTCACCACGAATTACTAACCCGGTCGGGCGCCCTTTCTTTGGACTGTTTGGCTTAGTGTGTGAGTGGGGTAGAAAACCCCGCTGTGCCTCTGCCACTGCACTGGAAGGGACGCGTACAGGTCCAGCAATGTGAAATACAAGGATGCAACAGAATATTTATGAAGAAAAAGATGGGGTTCTGCGYGTCGTGTAGACCCTAAGCGATCGCATTACTGAGCCATCAAGGGGGCCAGGGATGCGAAAGATGTAATTGGTATAATTGGCATGCAGAATGTCTTCGGGAGTCAGGCAAAACAGAAGCTCCTCTGAATTCCCTCAAAGCGCGGCGTGACAAAGACCCCGGGTGTCGCTGGAGCAGACTGCAGCGATCTGCCGAGGGCCGTGCGAGGCCGGGCGGATTCAGCTGCTCTCTGGACTCCTGGGGACAGACCAATATGACCAATGGTCTCAGCTTTATGTTTTATTCCTTTAAAATAGCTAAGTGGATAAATAAAAACACTGCTAGTGTTTCGCGGGATTCGTTTTGTGGCCTTTTCTGTGCGATCCCTTTTTGCAGATGAGACGGTTCCGCGCTGTCGAAGCTGACTGAAACGGCGTATTAGCTGCACCTTGAATTTCTGATGCACAACCTCAGCACATGAGTTGTTGGCAACTGTGTTTTTGACAGAAACAAGACATCCTGTAACTCAGGATTTGGAGACTTTCTGTTCTCCTGTCTTGGACTTAATGAATACATAGTTTGTGTTAAAAAGAAAAAAACTCGTCTGTGCTAATTCCAGCTCCGTTCAAATCTGCAGATACAGAAGCAGGCGCCAAAGCTCACGTGTGTGAGACAGTGTTAGAAGGGGGAAGGATAAAGTGGGTTAGGAAAAGAAAAATCCTTTCAATTTTCCAAGACGATATTATGAGCAGTAGAGAGAGAAAAAAAATTACTTGACAAGGTACTTCTAAAGAGGAAGAATAGCATAAAATGCTGGTTAAATTCCCATTGATCTTTCACTCAGCTTCCCGTATACATGTGGGCTTGACTATTTGATACTTCCTTTCACTGTCACAGGTGATAACTGAGTGGAAACAATCATTTCTAAATAACTGCCTATGATTCTTCTATTGTAGTGATTAGTGCTGAATAATTACTAGCTCTGCTGAGTATTGCACGGATAGCTGCGAGGCTGGTAACGAAAGGCTGCCGGGAGCCGCGGGAGMCTTCGGGAGCGAGCGCGGCCGGCTCCGCGGTGCCTGTGGATGGCGCGCGCTGCTCTGCGCTCCTCCTGCCGCCGCTCCGACCGCGTCCGCTGCGGAGCGAGGCCTCCGCCGTGTATTCCTGAGCTCAGCGACTTGGCCTAAATGGAAACGTGGAAGGGGGGGGGAGGAGATTTTCTTGCTTTAGAAATCAGTGAAAAGCAGAATTCTTTTTACTCTCCTTGGAACGGCGGATACAGAGAAAATACCGCCGTTGTCTGCGGCTGCGCGCGGGCGCCTGGCGGGCGCCCCGAGGAGGTGGGTGAAGCCGAGCGGGGCAGGACCTGGGGAGCCCGGGGGGAGCTGGAGGCGCGGGAAGGCTGGGGGCGGTTGTCCAGCCCCGGGTTTGCTTCGGAGCGTGTTTAGGGTGCTCTGCTAGACGCCGTGACCGACAGCGGTGCAGAAGGACGACAGAGGCGGCAGCAGCCGTGTCGGGGCACCTYGCTCCCGTCCCGCGGCTCCCGCCGGGCTGCAGGGCTGCACGTGGCTGCAGCCGCTCCGCCCGAGGGCCCTTTCCATCGCGGGCAGCCGCCGTCAGCGGCACGGGCGCGGGAAGCAACGGGGACCGCCAGGTGTGAGCTAACGTTTGCATCCGGGCTGCTCCGTCCGTGCGTCTGAGCAGCGATACTCGGTGTGGGTGCACGTGTGCAAAGGTGCWCGCGGCACCGCACGCTTGTGTGTACGCACACCCGCCTAAATTTGCTTAACTTGTTACTGCATATATTTGTTATCACGTGTATTTGATTTAATTARAGGCGGGTTCTTTCATCTGTTATGGGTCCAGAGTTTGATTTTCGCTGGTCTATCCCCAGTCACAGGAAAACAAATACTTACAGAAAGATTTCTCCCGTGTTTTTTTTAAACAGTGTTTTGAGCACACAGACTGCTCACTAGACAAGAAGCGCTGAACATCGCCTGAACAAACCCGGGTGAATCACCACCTGTTTGGTTTTGCTTCCCACATTGCTCCACTCCTCGGCACTGAGTGTGAGCTGCTCTGCRAGTCTTGGGGCTGCTCCGCTAGCCAAGCAACCCTGTAATTAGCTGGAGACAGACTCTCTGTACAGGAACATAATTGACCATCAATAAATAATAAACAGAAGGCAGGATGCAGATGGTCCTGCAAAGAGGAGAGAAATGGTTGTTGAGACACTGATCTACCTTGTGTGGCTTTCTGCAAAAGGAGAAATTGCATTAGTGGGATGCGCATTTAACCAAGGATGGTATTTGTAATAGATTTAGTGCTGTTCACTGTGAATGTGTGACACAGTAAATGTATTAGGGACAGAATAGTGAAAGAGGAATGCTTGCTAGGGAATGAATGCTGCCATCCACTGAGTGTCTTCTGTCCCCTCTCCTGAGTTGAACAGTTGTGTCCTGYGCATCTTTTCAGGATGTCGAAATATCCTGCTCTAGGGCTTCCAGCGACATCAGGGGACCCTTTGCATGGGGGTGGGTCTGGGCTATCGGCTGTGGCGTAGCGGCTGGTACGCCCGTGCCCCGCTGACAGTTATGTAGGTGGGTCTGAAACGCAAAGCCTTTCCTGGAGGACAGAAACATGATGAGGGTGGGGAGAGATGGGAGAAACAGAGCTCAACGTGTGCTTTTTCCCAGGAGGGAAGGGGCAGGTTCTTGTTTACAGCCTTCCCAAGAGAGGGAAATTCCTTTGAAAGGAAACCGGAGGAGACGGGGCTGCACCAGTGGGTGCGTAACCGTTCCTGGAGGGCGCAGTGGCCGCTGCAAGGGAACTGCTCCGCGCACATCCCCGTGCACGGGCCAAGCTGCAAACCCAGTRTCGCCCATGTCTTCTCCCCTGCGGTTCCCCCCCCAAACCGCCCTTGCAGGCAAGGGGAAACGTTGTTCTTTCTGACACATGCATTGGCCTCTGCGCTTTGCTTCGCCTGGAAGGGGAGCGCAGAAAGACGTGGCTTTCCGTCCTTCTCCCTGTCCCTCCAGCGCGACCTGCCACCAGGGGGCACTTGGAGCGCCCCGGCCGGGAGCTGCCGCCAGGTGCTCGGTGATTAAAGCCGGTAACTGGGAATAAAACCAAAACCAAGTGGCGCCCTGCTTCGACAGTGAGATGATGGCTTTCACCTGTAGCGAGCAGCCTGCACCTGCGGGAGATGCCCAGCTGCCTGGAGCCGCTGCCCGGCTGCTCCGCGCAGCCCCGAGCCGCAGGCCCCAGCGGGACGGCGATTACATTTTCCCACAATTACTGCAGTAAGTTGTGTTTGAAAGAAAGGTCTCGAGGGCAAGAAATGCAAAACGCTGGCTGCATCCACCCTGTTCCCGATTGCCTCCCCCGGGCTGCGGCCGCCGGCTCGGGGCGGAGCGGGGCCGGGGCC
>NW_028185739.1:1776590-1779351 GCF_003343005.1 Rhea americana | reverse complement strand
CGCGGGCGCATCTGCCTGCGCAGACCGCGCGCGGGGGAGCTGCGCCGCTGGAAGCGGCTGCGTCTGGCGACAGCATCCAGAGCGTTGCCTAGTGCTAGATACAGAAGGGGATGGAGAAATCCCTTTAAACTCCCTTATTCCTGTTTGCATGCCCCTGCCCCCGCACCCCGGCTTCTGTTTTATGTGCATCCAAATTATACATACATATATATATATATATATATGTGCATGTGTAGGTTTTTTTTCCTCTTTAAATCTGTGGTCTTCATGTGTTACCATTCAGTCACGGTGTGGAGCAGGCAATGCATCAGAATAAAACAATTCCGTGCCGTAAAAAGTTACCATTGACAAGGAGAGACTCGTTTGAAAGCACTCCTGAATCTTCAACAACAACAACAAAAATTCCTCTAAAACTTTCCCAAATCCTTGCAAGACCCTTTGTGAAAGGCAAGGAGGGAAGGGAGGACGAATCAGCGTCACTCCCTTCTGRGAAATCCTAACTTCTGTGCGGTGGTCCAAGTCTTCCCTGCTCGTGGCTGCGTGGATGGTGTGTGCGCGTGGATTGCGGGGGCGGCTGCTCCGTGTGATGACCCCGAGTGCCACGTTGTCCTCTTTTCATGACCTCGGTTTAACCTGGCATGGTCAAGCGTTGCCGGCTTTGTCTGCATTCAAGCAGTAGCCAATGCTTCCCTGTTCCTGGAGGTGAAGTGAATGATGTTCAATTAATCTGTGTTCTAAGGGGTATCAGAAATTCAATAGGTTAGTACTAAGTGAGGTGAATAGTAAGTGATAGAAGAAAAAAACTGTACTTCTGTGACCTGCAGTTCAAGATACTGGCTGAGGGGTGAGAGAATGTGAAGTTAGCAGAGTACCATGACCTAAAAACCTATTGCTCAGAGGGTTTCCCCTTGATTTGCTCAGCACTTGATGCTTCACTGGTGGTTTGAATGTGTTAAATAGATCTTAGCTGACTTTGGGGAGATGGTCTTGGCTGTCCTTCACTGCAYGGCTTCATTGATACAATGTCTCTAAAAGTTAAATCAAATGACCTACTTCCTACAACTGAAAGACTGTTGCCTCAGAAGACATGTGTGCTATCTGCAGAACAGATGTTTATCACTTTCCTTAGACATGGAGGTGCTAGATCCTTTAAAAAGTGATTTGTTTTTCTTTGTTGCTGTCCTTTCRCCATTTGTTGTCAGTCTGAGAAGCTGCAAGACTGAAATGCAATGTACTGGATTGGTGCAGGGAACTAGATAAAATAGCTTTGACTTAAGAAACTTGGTGCAAGCAGTGAGTAACTGAATGCACAACTGCTGTTGTGAAATGGCTTGTATAGCAAAAAAAGTCAACTTACTCAATTTTTCTAACCATCTCTGTGCTTGTTGCAAGACGATAAAGTAACCCAATTTAGTCTTCATTGTCTTTATAGTGTTATTTGATGTAATTAATTGTGGAGTTTCCCCCCTGGCTTATAACAAGTTTGTGCAGTGAAAACAGGTAACAGATGCTGCTGAAGATCTGCACACAATCCACCAGTATGATAGAAACAGCTTTTCCCATGCTCTTATCACACACCGTCTTGCTCTCCATGTTAACCCTGAGCTTTCCCCTGCCCRTTAGCAGACGGGAACTTCCCAGATTTCAATTAGATGCAAAAGGGAAACAAAGATCYGGGCTGAATATGGGAGCCTAGAAAAGAGGTGACTGCAACTGCCCTGTGCTCTTTAACTCTCTTCAGCAAATTGCATTAGTATGTGACAAATTGGCTTGCAAAGCAGCTAAATGGAAATGACATTTGGAGCCGTTTGCTGTGGTGTCTCAGGGAAACATGTGACTTGCAGTATCTCCCTGAGATCTCCTATTTAACTACTGCTACAAGGCTTTCCAGAACTTGCTTTGGGAACTTAAGTTGCAGCTAGACGTGAGATCCCCCGGGCCTAACTTGAAAGAGTTGCCCCAAAGCTGGGGTAGATACACGCACAGACTGTCTCATGCAGTAGGCAACTTGCATGAAGACCTGAGTGAGGAAAGAAAGCAAAAAGTAATGCCTGCAAATTGCACAAGCTGTGGGGCAAAAGATAGGTTTAGGAGGAAAACCGTGCTTGCTGTTTGGTGCCRATGTGATGCCTCCCGCAGGGAGCTGGGTTGCGCCTGGGAAGCACCTTTGTTGAGCTGCGGCTGTTCTGGGGACTCGCGGTGGAGAGGGCTGAGCTGTGTTGCAACGGGAAAGYGTGCACCTGCTTCTCGCACGCCGCCCCTCTGAGCCTGTACGCCTCCGTTGCGTGTGGCAGCGATCAAGCTGTTTTAATTGGCCCCTCTGCAGTGTGAGCAATAAATATGCGATGGGGAAGAGCGCGCCGGCCTCCTCCACGCAGTTTTGAGGCTGTCGCCGTCGGCGGGGATGTGCGCTCTCTGCTCGCCTCTCCTGCACGCTCGCTCCCGTTCCCGTCCCCATCGCTTATAGTGTGTGAAAATGGTACCACCACCCCCGTACGTGGCATCCTCAAAAAGAAGAAAAGATGCACCTGAGCGCGTGGTGCTCCTGAGACAGGCCCCTTCGCGTTTCTAAACACTCCTGATTATTCAGCTAATCTTTTTTTCGTGGGCATGTTACAAGAAACACAAACGGGGGAGAAAGTGGAAGGCGGTGACACATTTAAAATACACAAGAAAAGCGCTGGCAGGATTATAATTGTTCTTATTCCAACCGTATGGAATATTTATGGGCTTAAGTTGTGGCAAGATTCTCCCCCCCCCC
>NW_028185739.1:1746758-1776486 GCF_003343005.1 Rhea americana | reverse complement strand
GGAGCCGGGCGCCGGCGGGCTCCCGGGCACGGCGAGCCCTCGCCAGGCCGCCGGAGCGGGGCCGCGCGGTCTGCTAACTAGAATGATGGGGAAGCGGCCGTGCGGCGAGCCGCCGCCGGGCCCCCTCGGCGTGCCGGTGTTTCGTGGGAGCCCGCTGCTCCCCGAGGGCTCTCTGCTGCTAATCCATTAGATCTGAGGGTTTTTCCTCCCTCCCTCCACCCTTTTCTTTATTCCCCCCCCCCCTTCTCTGGCAATTCAAACAGCGATGAATGGACAAAAATCCCTCAAGGGAAACATTTTTTCACTTAGTTACAAAGATTTCATGGCTAATTAGAGTAAATGTGGTTTTTAGAGTGTTAATCTCTTAACCAGCTTGGCGAGGAGGGCCACCACAACACGGAGAAGGGGGAGGCCCAGGGGGAGCTCGGCGGGGGCGGGGGGAAGGTACCGTCGAGCGTTTCGCAGCCGGCTACGTGCCTTCGTGATTGCCACCACGAGCATCCTGCGTGCGACCCGCTCCCAGCCCCTAATCCGCTGCGCCCCGGCCGCGCGCGCCTCCCGCCTGGCGACGAGGCCGCGTCCCGCGCGGCGGGAGCAGAGCTCGAGACGAGGCGGCGTTTGGGTCTGGGGAGGCCGCGAGCTCTTTGTGCGCGGCGAGCGGCTCGGGAGAGCCTCGGGGATGAAAAGAAGCGTGGACAAAAGGAGAATTGAGGGCAGCGCGGGGTCCTTGGGAGGCAGAGCCTGCTGCCTGGGGGGCTTTGTGTTCAGATGCTTTCTCTGCAGTTAAGATACATTCATATGTGTGTGTTGGTGTGTTTTGGTGGTGCCGGGCTCCTGGGCGGACGGGCTGCTCCTGGGCGGACGGGCTGCTCCTGGGYGGACGGGCTGCTCCGCGCCCTCCCGCAGCGCGCTCAGGCTGGCCGGGCAGCGCCGTCCCACCTGCAGTTCTCACCAGAGGTGGATGTCTTGGACCGTGTGAAAAGTCAGCTCACCCTCGGGAAGGGGATTTGCTGGCAGCACTCTCTGTTTTTCCTTTCCCCTGCCCGTTCTGCCCTTCCTCGCCGGCGCCGGCGTTTCCAGCCTGGTTTGACTTGGCTCCAGATGGCTCCGGCCAAGCAGGACTAGCAGTTCCTGAGCCGGCCAGGCGGCCCGCTGCCCGCGCTCGACCGCTGCTCTGGGCATGGTGCAGGGGAAGCTTTGGGAGGTGGTGGGAGCGAGCGGGATGCGAGCTTGAAATACCTCCTGGTCCCGCTAGAGGGGATCCTCCGGATCAGGCTGGAGGAGCCGAGCAGGCGGCCGTGTCGCAAAAATAAAAATAAGAGCGGCTCCTGGCAGAGCTCCRCTAGAGCGGGGCCCCCGGGTCGAGCTCGAGCCGCCGGGCCCTGGCGTGGGGGCAGAAGGGGCATCGCGCGGGCGATGGCGCCTGCAGCTCTGACCCGTGGTTTCGCTGGCCGCTGCGAGCGGCGCTCRTGGCGCGGGCAGTGCGATCTGAGCGCTCCCCGGAGCCTGCCGGGGCTGCCCGGCCCCGCTCCCGGCCCCGGTGCGAGCGCAGCGGGTGTCAGGGTGCTGCTGCTCCGCCGCGGGTGCTCTGCTGGGTCTTTGCTCCGGGCTGCAATCCGCYGGCGCGTTTCCGAGCGCCCGCGAAGCGTTCCCGGCCCGGCCGCGCGGCAGGGCGCCGGGAAAGCGGTGCCCTCCCTTGTTTTGATGCACTCGCTGCAATCGCCGCTTGTCCRTGGGCGAAGCTGACCCGGGAGGCCCGGGGGGCTTGGGACGAAGAGTGAGACAAATGTGTCACATTGGGAAAATTTAATCCTGCTTCGCCTAGGCTAAAACAGCATTCGGAAGAGGAGATGAAAGGCCTCAGAAACGCTAACTCTGCTAGCGGTAGCCTGTTCGGAGCAGGCGACCTCCGAGCGGTGCAACGGGGCTCCGAGGGGCGGCGGAGGCTCCTCGGCGGAGGCTCCTCGGCGGAGGCTCCTCGGCGGAGGCTCCTCGGCGGAGGCTCCTCGGCGGAGGCTCCTCGGCGGAGGCTCCGGCCAGCTCGGCGGCCGGGCTGCGGGGCAGGCGTGGGTGAGGTGCAGGGGCAGGCAGCAGGGATGCACGGGCAAATCTCCTCCCCTCCGGAGCGGGACCTGGCTTTTTCCCCGCGAGGAGGTGGTGGGATGAGGAGGGCCTTTCTCTTGGGGAGGCTGGTCCCGGCGTGTATCAGGGCAGATGAAAGGAAACTGCTTATTTTGCTTTCAGCTCTTGGCTGGCTGTTAACAGCCCTTGGAAAACAGCAGTGTCGGTTTGCGCGGCGGCAGCGGCAGGTCGGCGTCGGGCTCGGGAGCACTGGTTGCCCTTTACCTTGTCTCAGGAAGCYGAGCGGTGGGAGGGAAAACAGGAAACCTCTTGGGCAGTGCTTCGCTGCTTGCTCGCTCACGCAGCCCGCGGGGTGGGAAGGAAGCTGATCCGCCTCGGTTGTCCAGGAGCCTCTGGCAGACCCTGACTCAGCTTGGAGCAAGTTACTCATGGTATTTCCAGGCTCGGTGAGTTTGGGCACAGATGCCTCCTGGAGACACCTGCGTGTAGCTCTTGCTTTGTAGCAGTTTCGCATCYCTGATAAGAGAAAGCTGGGCATCCCCCATGCACGTGGCGGTGGGGGGAAGCCTGTGTGCGGCGTCTGGGGCTCCCGCGGTGAGGCTCAGCATCGCCAGATCCCGTACTGCTGGGAATCTGTCAGGAGAACAGCAGAAACCTGGAGACCTTCGGAGGTATTTCTCAGTGCTTGTGCTTACACCAGGTTAACTAGTTATTAACCTTGACATAATGGGTGCAAGTGTACAAGGAATCGGTATAAAATTTTGGTTTATAGGGATCTGATCCTGTACATAGGTCTCCCATTTTGTTGTCTAAGCAGAATTGTCAATTTTAAGCATAAAAAATGAGTTTGAGCACTAAGATTTTGAGATCATGTATAATACTTAAAACAGAGAGGTTCTGAACTCTTTTTTGAGCTCTTGCTTCCAAATTTCTGGGCTTTCAGTTTGTCTTGTCAAGTTTTTCTTCATAACCTACAGTGGCCATTTTCCTCCAGGAGTGGAAAGCTGAGATTCCAGCCGTTACAGGAATGAGCTTTAACGAAATCGTGCACCTCGCTGGCATTATTAACATTTCCCAAGTCACGTCACTGAAATGCAGGATTTCCCTCTTTGTGAATGCTACAAAAGCAGCAGTARGAACCACAAACTACAGCGTGTTGGTTGTGAAGGTAGCCGCTATGAGGGATTCGTGTGTAGCCAGTTCATATTAAGATCTTTGTTCCCTGTGGCTGGGCAGATTTATTGATGTCAGAGCAGAAAAATGGTAAGTTGGCTGCTTAACAGGGATGTTACAGTTCAACTCCATAAAACATGCAGGCTGTCTCCTTTACTCATTCATTTGCCAAGTACCCAAAAAGTCGCAATGACAGGAGTGGAGGATGGAGCACTGCCCTCATGATCATATTTCCTGCCTTTGCTGGTTTATGTCACAGCCTGTTATGTTATTTAAAAAAACACTTGTGAATTTCCTCCCGGTTCCAATGAAGTGCGAAGAGGTGGGGCAGAAAAGGGAGCATGTCAACAGGTTTTGTAACCAGCTAAGTTATCCTTCTCCTGAAGATTTGCTGTCTTGCAGGTTGTAAATTGGAACTTAAGCTGGAAAATGGGAAGTCCTGTTCTCCTGGGCGCTTGAGAGAAGCTGGCTGCAGCTTTGCCCCAGYACGACTTCATAGCACAGTAAAGTCCAGCATCAAAACCCTGATTCAAATTTTCACTCTAGTTACTAAACTATTATGACTGGGAGACCCCAGATAACCTGTGTGATTCAGGGGACATCTTGGTACAACTGCGTATACTGCAAGYGTCTGAGTCATCTCGGTTTTTGACAAGAAGTGATTGTGCGGATGGTAGTCCTCACCTATTTTAACAAAATCCAGATGGACATATGAAAGCATTGGTTAGTTCAGGTACCCGGATGCAAACTTCACCTATACTAATGCATGCTCCAAACACTTCTTCTGATGTTTTCATTTGATTAAGTGTTGATGCTGAGGGCAGGATACAGTAATTAAGAATGAAGATGCCTAAATGCCTTTCTTGGTTCAGCCACTCACTCGAGGAGATGTGGGTCAATTGGAAGGGCTAGACTTCAGTCAAGGCTGGGCTGCTGGGTGAGAGCTGGTTTTCCTTTTTTTTCTTTTAAGAATCAGCTTGTTATGTATTTATTGAATGTTTTCCAGAGCTGCCACTTGCATAGTTGTATGGGAAATAACTTCTTCTCAAAATCTAGAATAAGTAAATTGGAAGTAAGATCTTCTCAAAATCCACCTTAGAATGAAAATTGTTTTCATGTTTGCTCTTGAATCTGTTTAAAAATTCTGGCCTTTGTTGTGGGCCCATCTGTTTTTCTGACCACTGTATCAATTTAACATTATGGAGGTATCATCTGTTCTTTTACAGAAGTTGGAAGGACTAGATGAAAAACATTTGCAATACGTAATCCATTTGGCTGAGAGAGGATACAGTGACAAAAGCTTCACTCTGGACTTTTTCTTTCCAACAATTTGTTCTCAAGTTTTCTTTGCAGTTAGCAAGGAGTTAATTGGAGCAGCGGYGATGGGCCCTCCTTTGATCAGCGGGCTGCGTTAGGTTTGGTTAGACTGGCAGATGAAGAGCCTAATGGAGCAGGAATYGTGTTAAAGGCCCATTTGGTGGTAACAGGTTTAGACAGTCTTTAAAATCTCATAGCAACCAAGGAACAGGAACAAGCACTCCAGAGTTCATTAGAAGAAAGCCGTAGGAGCCCTTTTGCTTGTCCAYGGGTATATAATAAGGCGCTGATATAAGTACTTGCGTAACTTGGCTTTTCAAGGAATAAATTGTGTGGCAGGGGCAAATCTGTTACATCAGTTCCACCAAATAAATATTCTGACTTGGAGTTTGTCACAAATTGTCTTGGGCTGAGTTGAGAAGTGCTAGAACTAATTCTCAGAGCCTCTGCTTTTGTTTCTCTCTTTTAAGGACTTCCAAGCATGTTGTATAACTTCTTTTGAAAAAAAAGAAAACATGCTCAGGGTATTGGGTCACCAGGAGGCTTAACCTCAGAAGTAAAATTTGGGTGGGATTGAACTGACTTTGCAGATGGAGATCTTCACTTTTGAGTGTGTATTCAGTAATATGAATTTTCTTACTATCCATTTCCATGTAGCTTATAAGAAATGACTTGTAAATGAGACCTTGGTCTTGGTGAGTGAGACCTCTATCACTTTTAACAGGAGTAGTGATTTTTGGTAGTCAAATTAAAGAGCTAGCTACTTTCTAAATTTTCTGGGCTGAGCAGCCCAAGATTGTGCCATGTGGAGTCAATATTAACGCTGATTTATAAACACAGAAATAGTTTTGAAACTTYAAAAATATTTTTTTAAGAGAAGCTTGAGCTCAAAAGTTTGCAGAGATGTATCTGGACAATTATTTATTTATTAGTGCTGCTAATGCCAAGGTCATGGGTTTAATCCCTGTACGAGGCTATGCGGAGGGTTGGACTAGATGATCTCTAGAGGTCCCTTCCAACCTTACCATTCTATGATTCTATCTTTTGCCATAAAAAATTGTAGCTGAGATATATAGGCGATTTCTGAAGTTCACATTAAAAATACTTTATTATATTTAACATCCACACTTGAGACTACTGTTTTTGCTTCTCAAAGATACTGAATGTCTAGGAGCTCACATAGTAAGACTTATTGCAAACCTTCTGAAGGTACGCTTGTCCCTGTGATGGGACACCAGCATGTGCATGCCCTGCCCTGGTGAGCAGGGTGAAGTCAGTGGCTGGCAAGAGGAAGCAACCCACCTTCCCCATAAAGTAGGAAWCATTAATTTCCTTGTAGTTTAGTTTTTCTCACATATTTGAGTTTGGCTAATGGTGTCACAAATCTTAAGGCAGGTCAGTTGGAGTTTGCTTCTGGCCTCTAAGAAATGATGGAAGCAGCATTGATGAGATCTTAGAAAATCCACAGATTTTCCTCAGAGCCACGTGGAAACACATCTCCTAGCATAGAGAGTTTCTTTAGGCCAACTGTCTTGGTCCCGTAGTTTCAGTGGAAGTTCACCAGCTCTCAAGCCATATATAGCTGAAATCATTGAGTTTTGCTTTGTTGTTGTGCCCAACATGAATTTTGCATAAATGCCTTGTGAAAAAACTGGAATGACAATCTGTKCTTGCATTAAAAGAAATGTGTACAAAAGTGAAACAGGTGAAAGTATTCCTACRGAGAGAGAGAACCTGGGCAGCTTCTCCTGGGGGGCTGCCTCCCCTGTATTTCGCAGAGCAAACCGTCCTTTGCAGCAGGCATGTTCCCTCAGTCTGCCAAGGTATCAGTGAAACCCTGCAGCAGATTCTGCTGCAGCTTGCTGCACTCTTGGATCTCCAGATGTTTTATGGAGTCAAGGAAATTTCAYTGTTGGTTTTTAACCTGTGGCACTTGGTTGAAATTTGCTCCTCGGTCTTGTGTCTGGCCAGGGGCGATGTATGCCGGCGTCCCTCTGCATGGGCTGTGGTGCTGGTGTGTGCTTGGGCTTCTGCAGTGTCCTGAAAAATGGGACTGGCAGGGAYAGGGGCTACTTGCGCTCTCCAACGGGAGCGGGGCCAGAACAAGACAGCTTCCACGGAGGAGTGTTGAATTAAAGGGTGTGCTAGGAATTTTCAAAGCAGGCAGACTTTGCTGCATTCCTGTGAAATATGGCCTTACAAGTCCTTGAAGGATTTATTGTTTTCCGGGCGCTGCTGGATCTAGTCCGATAGGCTGGATATAGGAAGGAAATGACTCAGTTGCTCTACAGACAAGTGCAGCTTTGAAATTCAAAGAGGCAGGAGACAGCTGAGAGGCTCCAACTCATTCCCATCGGGAGTTGGGTTCTTGTGCGTCTATTATTCTTTATGCGTAGCACTTGAGGGTTGCAGTCTGCAAACGGGGGAGAGGGTGGGAAGGAAGGAGGCTCAGCTAGGCCGTGCTCACGCACGGTGAATGAGCCGATGCCTCRAAGACCTTGCAGTGTGAGGACACCATGAGAGAGCAGGTGAAGGCACATGGGGCTGGGGGAGGGCTCGAGRGCGTGCTGTTGCAAGGCCTGCATTTGGTTTCCGAAGCAGCTGCTGGGCTGTGCTGCTGCCTGGCCATTGCTAATTGATTGCTCTGCTAGGGGCACAGTGCAGGGCTGAGCTTGAAAACAGATGTGTAACAGCTTTCAGGTTTTCTGAAGATCATTCTCCCCCTGCTTGGAGGAGTTCAGAAGCGCTGATCCTCCCAGCAGATGAGCTGTATGAGGAGCTGAGGCAGTCCTCGCTGCCTTCTACTGCAGCAATTCATTCTGCTTGTCTCTGCTTCTCTTCCCTTATCTCCTTTCCTCTTGCCTGTTTTATCTGGAGCTGGGCCTGTGGTCCCTGGTGTTTGCACTTTGAGCTGCACAGAGATTTGCCACAGAAAGTGGAGAGAAATATTAATGATTCTGCAGGACGAGTTCAGGCTTTTGGAACTTTTACCAGCATCAGGCTGTCCAGTTCCTCTTAGCTAGTCTTCTGCCTCATGCTGCAATTTCTGGTTCTTGGCAGATGTGGACCTAAGCAAATGCCTTCTCCATCCTATTATCAGCTTGGTTGGAGAGAGAGAGGTTTTAACATGACAGTAAGATCCTTACCGAAGAAACAAGAGTCAATGTTAAAAATAAAGAAAACAAGACAGCTTGTTTCATCTAAACAGAAGGGTTATTAAACAGGCTTGAATTAATCAGTGATCTGCCAGAGCTCTGAAATTGAAAAGCAGGGCTGAGGAGCATGGTGTGTAGATGAGTGGAAAGGAGCTGCTTTCTCAGGTAGACGTTMGCATCCAAATGCTGTAGGGGAGGAGACAATGTTCCGTTGATGGTGGGACTCTCAGCTCCCGAGTGCAAACCCTGGGGGTGTCCGTCTGTCAGCACATCGGCTTCCTGGGTACTAACAAGCACTGGTGCAGGAGACCTGCTGGGCCCCTGCGAAAGACCCGCTGCTGTCCCAATGGCTGTGGGCTCTGCAGAAGTTGCTCGCTGTCATGTTCTGTAGCAGACAGGGAAGGAAAGGTAAATGCTTTAGGTTTCCTAGGATTTGGGCATCTCAAAGCACTTTAAAAAATGCATCAAGCACCTCAGTGATGCACTTTAAAGAGCAGGCCTGGAGAGGCAAAGGAAYTGATAAAGCTCATGTTGATTATACTTAATAGCATATACTTGCGCTAAGAGACAGGCCCAATGCAAGGCTGCTTAATGGTCTCTGAAGGGTTCTTTAGTGCTATGTGGCTTTCTCCATCAGCCACATAGTTCAGGTTTGTTGTTAATTTAAGGGCTTTTTGCTAGTTGCAGTCTTCCTTTCCAAATTTTTGTGATCCAGTGGTGGTACCTGAAAAGTAATTTCTTCTGCAGTGTAGATTTGACTTGACGCTTACTGCTCACAAATCAAAAAGATAAATAATTCCATTCCAGAATGGGRTCATCATGTGGCTGGTAAACACCTTCCAAATGGGGAACGTGTGTCTGAGTGCGCACGTAAGCAGTTGCGTGTTCTTAACAATTTCAGCGTGCTGCTGGCTGAGTGAAATCTTTAGCCACACAGTTGGGGATTCAGCATTTCAGAATGTAATTTTAACAAATGTATGATTTCCTGGTTTACTTAGGTAACAGCACTGTGGCTACTGTGTAAATACATCTGGCTGCCGTAGGGAGTGCTGGAGATAACGAACACCACTCACCGCACAGGGCTGGCACAGCCAAAGGATTTCTGTTTCAGGATTTTTGTTTAATGGAGTGGCTGGGGACCCGTTTAATTTGGAGCTGGGGTTCTTCCCTTGCCTGTGGTGCACTTGGAGTGAGGCCAGGAGAAGCTGCTGCTTATTTTTCTCCTCCAGTTCGGTGGCCGCTCTGATCTTCCCTCGTGCTGTACAGTAATACTCTCTTGTAATAAACTGCAGCTGGAAGTCACCTGGGGGAGAAGATGCTGGGCTGAAGCTCAGGAGATAAAATTCCTAGCTTTGCCACTGGGACCTTTTGACTAGCCTTGGGCAAATCATTTAATCTGCTTGTATCTAAGGTCACTGGGCATTAAATTCTGTTTCACTGGGGATAAAGTCCATTAATAATTATAAGATGCTCAGATACAYAAGTGATGTGGGGCTGTATAAACCTCAGTCCATCAAGACTCAGGTGAGACACTATTAAAAGCATTTTCTAAAGGAARTACTGGCATAGACTGTCTGGAGAGGTTGTGAACTCTAGTTTTGGAGGTCTTTAAGGACGAGTTAGACAGACATCTCTTTGCGAATGATAGATACATGCGATTCTCGTAGCAGGAGGCTGAATTAGACACTTAGAACTTTCTAGCCGTGAATTTTATGATTTACTGTTATCCAAAGCCATTGACATGTTTATGCAGGTTTGGAAGAAACTGAATTTCCCAAAACTTGAATAAACCATTTATGAAACTTAAGAAGTGATGAATTTTCCCTTCCCTTTGTATCATGTTTCAAAGCAACCGGGAAAATATGGAGTCTCTTCTGCTCTGTGCTCCAATATATGGTGGTGTTGCCTTCCTGGATTCTACCCGAAGTGACTGTATGTGAATAAAGTCCTCTTCCCAGCACCTTTTCTATTGATGCAAGATAATTTAAAAGCTATTTTGCTAGTGTTCTTAAATCTCAATAGCTGCCAGCTGTAGTTTCTAAGATAGCAGGTGTAAAGTATCAGCACAGTGAAAGAAAAAGGTATCTAATTTCTGCCACCTAGGTATTCTGGTTGATTATGAATTTTGCCGGATGTTGTCTTAGGGTGGTTGGTTAATTGTCTCCAGCTGCAATGAACACCATGCTGGAGAACGCACGAGTCGTGTTGGAGCCCCAGCYGGAATCCTGCCTTAGGTTTGCCCGTGGCTCCCTTGGACACGGTTACAGWTTTGCCAGTGTTAAGGAAACACCTCCTTGCTGTGTCACACGGACATTGAAGGATCCTCGGGTTGCAGGTCGCAGAGGTGGCAGCGTCTGTGTTCGTGTGATCATTGTTATTGAGGGAGAATAGCTTTGCTGTGCTGAAAGAACCTGTGGACGCAGAGGCACTGAGGGGTGGAAAGGAGCTGTAAACCGCTGCCGCGTCCACGCTTTGCTATGGTAGTTTATGCCTGATAACTCCCCTTTGGTTTCAGAGTATTTTCATCAATTGGACATTAGATTATGTCATGTTTGAAAGCATTATCCTCATCTCACAGGTGAAAAAAATGAGGCTAAGAGTAATATGTCTTGCCCAGGTCTGTTCAGCGTATCTGGGACAAAGGCAGGAATGAATAGTGAGACYGCCTGGACCATTGCTCAGGTTGCTACACTGTGCTGTCCACACGGCGACTGCTAGGATGAGATTTGCACCAGGTCTCTCTCCCTGGGTTTTTCTGCTTCTCKTTACCCCAGACCTGTTGGTATGTGGACGCTCAGGAGGGAGATGGAGGGGAAGAGGCAGCTTATCCGGTACATGTTGTATAAACAATATCCGAAGTCTGGACAATATGAACAAATTTTGCGCATATTTCATGCAATCATGTTTGTTATCAGGGAAATGCCTTTTCAGGTCTGGGTTTCAGTCTTCCCCTCCTCTTCCTTGTCCCAGGACTGGAGGAAGCAATAATCACAATACTGTATTTTGCCCTCTTAACTCTTTCTCAGAAAGCTGACAACAAGCCTGTGAAATACCATCCCCATGAATAAGCAGCTCGGAGGAAGAGGGCGGGCAGCAGGGATGCAGCTCCGGAGTTTGCAAGTAGTTACTGATTCTGGCCGCTGGTGTTAGCCGTGCCGGAGCCCTGGCTGCTCGAGTGGGAAACAGGTACTGCGCAAAGGCAGCAAAATAAAAGCGTGAGGCAAAGAGGTTGGTTTTTGTCTAAAACCAAAGGGGTTCAGTGTTGCAGGTTATGCTTTAAAAAGGCATGATGTTCCCCATCCCTGTGGTTCAGTAACCTCTGTGTTGTCCTMCCTCATGGAGGGGAGACCATGGAAAATGCCAGGATTTACAGCTCCCACAGTTGCTGGAAGCTATCTGGCTTTAAAAGCAGTTGAACCAACAAACCTGGTGGAAGGTTTTCCCACAAAATCAGATGTAAAGAGTTTCCTATTTCCACTTGGAGATAGGAGTATTTTCAGGATGAAGGTGCAGAACCAAGCTTAGCTCTAGCGAAGCCTCTCCTCACTGGACGCTTGCACAGCATCCCTTCAGTGCAGATGAAAYGATCGCACTTTGATGATAAGCTTTTTCCAGGGGTTGGACAGCTAACCAGTGAGGGACTCATGTGCAGAGGGCTGCCAGACAGCTCGCTAAAGTTTTACAAATTGCTTTGATTTTTGTTACAGTTAGAATATTCTAAAAAGCCTAAACAAAAGACTCTAGGAGCYGTAGTTGTTGTTATGTATTACAAAAAAACATAATTACTTCACATCAAGCTGTGGATAATTTCAGWTGGTGTCAAATTCTGAAGTAAGCTATGGAGCTGGCTGTTAAACACTGTATGCTGCTGCACTTCATTGGTGCTAATGCTGTGGTCTGAGGAGATGGAGACGTGAGCCAACCTGCACCAAAATGAAGGAATCGCATCTTCCACGCCAGTACCCGCCTGCTGCGGGAAGGGCTAGGCTCCTTGGTCGCTGCAGCAGGTTGTCCCCGTGGGCTCTCAGCAGGTTTGCTCTCAGGAATGCGTGCAAAAATCAGCTGTTAGTGTATCAAATGTGTCAAGGTTTTTCTTACTGGAGAAAGAGGTGGCAGCACTCCARCTAGTGAAGGTTTCAGTAGGACTGTTAGAGAAGAGGGAATTTGGCAGGGTGGTCTTCGTCTCCTAACTACTGTAGCTCAGCCTAAGAGGCAGGACTGAGACAAACTTCAGATAAGGACTGGGAAGTTCCCAAAGTCYAGAGATGCGTAGATCAGATGGTTTGACGCAGGTCTTTTGTCCAACTAAAACAAAGCAAARCCCTATTAATTTTCCTAATGTCTGTCTCTGTAGCTGAGAAATCCTGAATATCATTTCCTCAAAGGGGACAGATCGCTGCGACAGCTTGAGTGGTTCAAAATCCATTTCACGGAAAAATTCCTGATCAGCTCCAGGAGAGATGCAGACCAGGCAGATGCTTTCTCACCGGCTCCCGAGAAATGGCCATGCCCTCAACCTCTCCCCAGCATTCCAGTTGGCAGATACTGAGCAGAGTCACCGTAAAGGGAAGGGGTCAGGCTGGTGCAAGGGTGATGTTGTTCCAAATGGTTTGTTCTTGTATTTTAGTTTATATAGTGTAGCCTGCCCTTTTGGTGACCCTTCCTATAATTCTGGGGAAATTCTGACAGCTTGGTGACCTACAGAGGAGGTCAGCGGAGAGAGCCAGCCTATCTCCCTGCTCCTGGCCTCAGAGCAATGAATCTTATTTGACTACAAGAATCAAAAAGGGCAGAATCCACTTTCAGCTTAGAAAATAATCTTAGGCCAGTTCTCGCCCTCCTCACAAGCTCATTCATTTCTTAGGAGGCTTCGTTCTGTGAGACAGCTCCCCAAACTTGTATCGCCTTAGGAGAGAAAAGATAGTGTGTTTTATTGTCTGCTCTGCTCCCTCTTTTCAGGAGTCTTTGAAGACTCCTTATGGCCTCCAGGCCGTGAGCGCAGCACACTGGGACAACCTGGGAAAAACATATGGCGCTTTGATGATGAAAGCTGAGGCCAAGAGGGCAGAGGTTGGGAGAGGGCTGTTGTCAAGATGCCACTGCATCATTTTCATTCGGTCGTCCTCTCGGGCTGTGACTAGGTGGGCAGTGTTTATGTGCTCCCGAGTGCCTGTGTCCCCTACAAGGTGCAAAGGAGCAGAAACAGCAGCAGCAGCAGCTGCAGAGTGCAGAGCTTCCCCACTAGTGCATCTGGACCCACTTTCTTTAGCCCAGCRAAGAGGAAAGGCAGTGCCTCATTTTGCCTCAGGATCAAGGTAAGAGGAAAAGTGACAAAAAGCCCTAAAAGGAGGAGTCAGAGGGATGGTTGGCAAATGAGGATGCTAGGATAGGTGCGGGTTTATTTGCTGTGTTTTGAAGAGGTGCAGGGGTTGTAGTACCTCTCCCCTAGAGGTGAAAAACTGTACTCGGGYCTGTGGGATGTGACCCTGCTCCTCGGTCCCTCTGTCTCAGTGGGATGTGCCCAGCAGAGCTAGTACGGCAGGGCTCAAGATGAGGGGTGAAGTAGATCCTAGATCCTTGCTGTCCTCATCTCTGCCTTGGCCATTTGCACCAAAGCGGAGATGCTGGAAASCCTAGCACAAAATATGCTCGCGTGCATCAGGATGAAGAGCGTGAGCTAAGGTGAACCAAGCCCTGTACGAGTCGAAAGGCAGTTTTAGTTCTGGCAGTAAAGAGCTGGGGAAAAGCTTTTCCTCCATTTAGTACCACTGAGACAGTCAGATGGTGACCTCATCCAAGGTCCATTTCCAGCCACTTTGAGCAGGTATAAATGATTCTTCAAGGTGCTGCAGYGTGGTATTTAGGATCTTTATGATCAGTATGACACTGCTCAAATGATCAGAAAGAGATGGAAAATTAAATGGCAGCTGAACAGGACCGATCTGTGAAGGCAGGGTGGCGGTGGCTGGAAGGGAAGGGGGGTATGCATAAATTACTCCTTACAAAACTAACTCTATCCTGAAAGAAAAGATACCAGCTCCACGAAGTGAAACGCAGCTGCTGTGCTGATGACATCAAAATTGTTCCTTTGATCCGTCATTTACCATGGGAGATTCTCTCTCTTTTTTTTTTTTTTTTTTTTTGCTTTAATTTTCCTTATTTTTTTTTCATGTGCATAAAATAACACTAATGACAAACTGTGGTGCCTGTGAGTGAGTGACAGCTGAAATAAGAGAAATGACTAATCATGCCTCCTGAAGCCCTGTCACATGGAGATTAAATGAGCCCTTTTTTCTTCACCCCTAAATGAGAATCATGGGCATTTGAATAATAATATTATAGTCTCCATTAGGATGACAGCGGGGAAAAAAATTGGCTCAGACCTGTGATTATTCCTTCAATCTAATAATTATTTAAATACCAGATAACTCCTTTCAGCCTAATTGAAGCCTTTCAGCTGCTTGGGTTTATATTGTGTCCCTGAATTTACTCTCTCTTTTACCTTGCGTTACTAATAGCTTCAGATTGCTTTTAAGGCCATATTTTAAACTCGCTTCCAAAAAAATAAAGAATTCCTTAATGGTCAAATAGTATTAAGGATTAGATTAAAGTCACCCACTCTCCCATTTCCCCTGGTGTTTAACTCCACCAGCTGTACTGAGCCATCCCCAAACTTCTCCTGCAGGTCCTGGCTACAAGGTCGGAGGCAAGTTTTCTCTGGYGTTTGACAGCTGTGTCACTGAGCCCTGTTTAATTCAAATATGTTCGTCACTAGCCTGTTTGCCTCTTCAAAACCCTGGTATCAAGCCTGCGTTTCCCGGCCTCAGGCATCATCCTCCTGGGTTTAACTCGAGCCACGTGGCTGGCTAATCCAGCCCATGCTGCTGCACGGCGTGAAGAAGGTAGCTGGGGTGGAAGTTCTTCCACTGGCAGGTTTGGGTCTGGAAGATGATGTCAGTCCATGGCCATGCTTGTGGTCTTCAAACATTATTTGAAAGCACAGATTCTTCTTCCTGGATGATTTCTCTTGCCTTTGACAGTGACTGTTCACAAATACTCTGTAAAACCTTCACTGTAAGGCACTGCATAAAAGTTGGCCTTCAGCTGACAGTTCTGCTTCACAATAGCTCAAACTCAGCTTTCGGGTTTGTACCGTCTTTGGATGAAAATGCTGTAGGGAAAAAATATAAAATTTCTGAAGTCTAAGTGAAGCGCTCCTGTTGACCCGTACATACATAATGTATTTATTTTCCCGTTTGCACTCTTTTCTCAGTTTGCAATGGCACCACTTGTTCAAAATTTTGGAAGGTGCTGAGCAGCGTGAGAAGCCCATTGCCGCTCCCTTGCTTTCACCTAGGAGCAGGTTCCTCCGCAGTGTAACCTAGGCCAGAGCCCGAAGCTGCGAGCAGCCCTGCAGCGGAGGGAAGCCAGGGCACTGCGGTGGCAAGGGGCTCTGGGTCCGTCTGGGAGGGCTGTGGGCTCCCCGGGGACCCTGGGGTGCTGTGGAAGGGCCAGGGCTGGCRTCCATCCGAAGACACCAAGGTGATGTGCATGGCAGTGATGGTGGGGCGGCTTCTTGGGAAGCACAGCGGTGGGCTTTGCGTGACTGATGGCCCTTTCCCRTGACAGCTTGTATTTGTTCAAGCGCTCGTTAGACAGGCCCTGCATCTTTAATTTGYGCCTTTGCAGAGGTGCTAACAGACGAGGTAGAGCAGGCAGAAGGATCATGGATGTTCTCTTAGACAGCGTGCTGTCCGGAAGGGCGGATGAAACGCTTTCCGAGGTAAACACGCATCATGCAGACAGCGCCTTTCCAAGGCAAGCTCCTGTTTCCTAAGGAAATTCCAGCCCTGTGATTCCTAATGCAGCTTGACAGCCGACCAYGTGAGCGGGGATGGAAAGGAATGGGGGATGGGAGGTCGGCACAGCTCCTCCTGCATGACTGTCCCGTAGGCTCCAGTAAGATCCAGCTGGTCTGCAAGCACCCACTGTTGCGGTTCAGCAGGTGCTCCTCAAGGTGCCGAAGGTCCATGGTACTCCAGCCTGCGTTTCCTGTATTACAAATCAGCTGCTAAAGAGGAGGGAGGAGCAGGGCCCTGCTGCTCCTTCAGCCCTTTATTAAGGGTTACACACAGGTGTGTCTTGTTCCTTGAGTGGCCAGAGTGGWTGTAAGGGGACATGCTGTTTTCCAGGTGATGGGGCACTTGTGTTTTAAGTGCCCTTTTAGCTCTCCCTGTGGTAGGAATAGTTCCTCAAATCTTTCCTTACCTCATTGTCTCCTCTCTTCATTTGCTGATTTAATTGTTACTTTTCTGCTCATTGTGCAGAATTTCCTGTGCCATTCTCCAGTTCCTGCCTCTTAGTGATCCTGTAACGTGCAAATATGTGTCTGTCTTCTCTGCTTTTCTTATCGATCTCTTGACTCGCCTCCTCACTCCATGTGCAATCTCCCTTGTCTGAGACCATATTTTATACTGCTGAGCTGCTATCTGCAAGGATTTCAGTTGGTTTGCAGGAGGAGGGGAATTCAAGGGACCTCATAAMATGCATTCCCCAAATAGACATTTTCTATTAAAAAATCAGTCTCTTCCTTTCACGCCTCACTTCTGCATAGATTTTGGCCAGAACTCTCCAACTCTCGACTGACCTCCATTGCCTTGTCTGTACAGATGAAAGAAAATTTGCCATTCCAAGGAGGTTGTACTTCTGTCTTTTATTCGCAGTGCTGCTGGGAGGGGCACATGGGCAATTTGTTTTGTAGCAGGTCTCTTGGACACAGTGTCCAAGCTGCTGCTTTGTGTAGGCTTTAATCATCTCCTGGAAGTTTCATTAGAGTAGGAAATTTGTACAAGCCTTCTAAATTGGTGGTTTCTCCCCTGCACATTGTGCAGCTCTTGTGTTTTGGTTGCTTATCTAATCACCATGTGCCTCCACTGCTTTTCAGCACTAAAATACCTTGCAAAGGCTGTGAAATATTTCAGGTTGAGAAGCACCTGTACAGGTACTTCTGAGCTCTGGGGAGTGGGAGAAGGCACTTACTGCCAGCTTTATTGTGTATATGCTCAGTGCACTTGCCTGCATGAGACTTCTACCTCAGGTTTTAAAATTATATCATAGAGAATTTAAAGGTAGAAAACACCTCTTATTTCCTCTGTTGCTTCCAACAACATACCCTGCAGGAGACATCCTTTTAGCCAAGATTGCAGATTGATGGTTGGGTGTGTGAACTGCAGGCTTTGTCTCGGGCTGAAGCTGATTATCCCCTCCCATGGCTGAGCAGAGTACATTATAAACAGCTAAACCACATAACAAATTAACACGCAGAGGCTGAACCAAGTGGCAAAACATAAAGACTGAACTGTTTACCAATAAGTAAGGAGACCTGTTTAATTCTTGTTGGGCTCAGAGACGTCCTCGCTTTATCTCAAGGACTGTATAATTAGATAGCCTCCTCTGAATTCTCTCTGCAGGGCACACTGGATCTAATCCTTTACTCTGTATGTTTTTTTTTTTTCTTTCTCCCCCCAGAACCATGTGAGGGACATTGCTGGGACAAAGGACAAGCACAGGGAACACGGAAGTTTGCCTTTCCCAGGATGGATCAGAGGAAGAACTGGCCGCGGATACTGGACTCCGACGGCTGGTCAGTGGCGTTACTCTGTCTCTTCTTGGCATCGCTTTCCCGGAATGTGTCCAGCAATGCCTTGTTCAGCACTTTCCACTCTGAGAACCGGGACTGGACTTTCAACCACCTGACTGTCCACCAAGGCACTGGAGCTGTCTATGTTGGAGCCATCAACAGGGTTTACAAGCTTTCAGGTAACCTGACCATTTTGGTGGCTCACAAAACTGGTCCTGAGGAGGACAACAAATCTTGCTACCCGCCCCTCATTGTCCAGCCATGCAGCGAGATCCTGACCCTCACCAACAACGTCAACAAGCTGCTGATCATTGACTACTCTGAGAACCGGCTGCTGGCTTGTGGGAGCCTCTACCAGGGGGTCTGTAAGCTGCTGCGCCTGGATGACCTCTTCATCTTGGTAGAGCCATCACACAAAAAGGAGCACTACCTCTCCAGCGTCAACAAGACGGGCACTATGTATGGCGTGATTGTGCGCTCAGAAGGTGAGGATGGGAAGCTCTTCATTGGCACAGCAGTYGATGGGAAACAGGATTATTTCCCCACCCTCTCCAGTCGCAAACTTCCACGGGACCCAGAGTCATCAGCCATGTTGGATTATGAGCTCCACAGTGACTTTGTCTCCTCCCTTATCAAAATCCCCTCAGATACGCTGGCCCTTGTTTCGCACTTCGACATCTTCTATATCTATGGTTTCGCCAGTGGCAATTTTGTCTATTTTTTGACTGTCCAGCCAGAGACCCCRGAGGGAGTCTCCATCAACTCTGCCAGTGACCTGTTCTACACATCTCGTATYGTTCGTCTCTGCAAAGATGACCCCAAATTCCATTCCTACGTCTCTCTGCCCTTTGGCTGTGTCAAAGGGGACACAGAATACCGCCTCCTGCAAGCTGCTTACCTCTCAAAGCCAGGAGATGTGCTGGCCAAGTCCCTCAACATCACAGCCCAGGAAGATATCCTCTTTGCCATTTTCTCCAAGGGGCAGAAGCAGTACCACCAGCCACCAGATGACTCTGCGCTCTGCGTCTTCCCTATTCGCACTGTCAACGCGCAGATCAAGGACCGCCTGCAGTCCTGCTATCAGGGAGAAGGCAACCTGGAGCTGAACTGGCTGCTGGGGAAAGATGTTCAGTGCACTAAAGCGGTAAGGACACTTTCAGTGGTTTGCTCTGGCAGCTCTTCAGAAGTGCAGCCTGTTGGTACAGGGAGGTCCAGCAGCCCAGAATCTGCTTTGAACAGAGGGACTGTTATGGCCCTGGCTTCAGCAGAACCAGGATCACCTCCTGCCTTTATTGCACATGGGCTTGCAGAATCCAGTTAATATTTARTGCCTCAGTTTCCCTGAATGTGGAGCAGATACAGTAGTCCTTTTCATCTTTAATCCTTATTGTTATTAGACAGGCCTTATGACAATGAAAGGAAGAGATAGTATATAAGAAGGTGAATAAAGGGCATGCTGCTTGCTGGAAGTGTTCTGTTATTCCCATCCTCAGGCTCTAAAAATCTGAGGAAGCTGGAGGAAGGCTGTCTCGCCCTTCCTACAGCAGGAGGACAGTACAAACAAACTAACAAGATAAATACAAATGACAGTTGCATCTTTTGTGTTTTTATTCAGCTGATTTCTTTAATCTTGATTCACATGCAGATTGTTCCTGGGCTGACTTGAGAATCCCTGGGGCCTTCTTTTGCTGAGCAWATTAAGTTTGGCTGCTAGGAGAAGATAAACATGGGTTAGATGAAGTAAAAGAAGGAATGTGGAGAGGAGCTAGAACCCTGGCTAGCGCAGGGGGGAGACGTGGGACAGACAGCTTTCCCCATCTCAGTTGCAACTAGATGTGCTTGAACATTTGATAGTTACTTAACATCGCATGTGAAAAGATAAGGGAGTGGATTTATCACCATCATGGCAAGCTGCCACCCATATCACAGTCCTGCCACCTACTCCATGTAGGAATTTACTCAAGCAATCTCAGCTGAGATGACTTAATAACATACCTACCTATTAATGTAATGATTTTCCCTTATGGGTGACAAGTGATCTTCCAGGGAGAAGCCAGTGTCCATATTCCATTTTATAGAAGGGAAACAGGCACAGTGAGTTTTTTTTTTTAAGAAAAAGTGCACAGCTGGAAAGTGGCAGAAACAAGAACACATGTTGGACCTCTGGACCTCAGCCTAGTGTTCTCCATTACACGCTGCCTTGATAGCAGAGCTGGGATGGTGGTCATTCCTCTAGCTTAGCACCCRTGTATTTTGTGTTGCCACACAATTACCTTGTGTGGGTAACTGGATATCCTGGCTTTCCAGGGCAGCCAGTCCAGCACTTTCCACCAGCTGCATATTTGCTTGGAAAGCTAATCAGAAGTTCCAGAATTTAAAATCTGCCCTGGAGCTGGACTGTTTGTACAAAAGGGAGGTGGCTGTTTCCAAAAGGAATGAACAGCAGTGAGCAGGAAGCAGCAGCTTCCCCTCCGCTCCGCTGTCACCGTGCAGACTCAGCCCATGCCTGCCTTTCCTCTGGCCGGTGCTGCTGATCCGCGCTTGCCCCATGCAGCACGTGGCAAGGCCACCACTGCTGCAAGCTGTCAGCAGCAGAAGGGCAGCCAGCTGGCACCTCGCTGCTCCCCACCCCTACCTGCGTGGTACTGGGGTGCTCGGGAACAGCAGGAATGTGGGTTTGTTTTTGCGAATGGGTGTCAAATGTGCTGTGAGCTGGGTTGGGAAAGCGTGCTCTTGGCTCAGCAGCACAGGTTGTAGAGGAGTTTCTTGCACACCTATGTGAGAGAAAGTGGTTTAACTCTCAGCTCTTAGGTCAATTATGTTGCTGTTGTTTCACTTTTAACTACTGAGATAAGGGATGGCATTGGGAATACAGGAAAGCTGGTTTGAGCTGCTCTGCTGTGATCTCTAAACAGGCTTGTGTGCCCTTCAAGGGAAGTCTTTGCTGGTGTGGAGATGTTGAGCACCTTCCTGCTTACAGTGCTCAGCATCTCTGGAAATCAGGGCAAGAGGAGGTGAAATGCATCGGGGAGACAGCTCCTGCGTGGGCCATGCACGTACAAGACCTAAATCCCACAAGAAAGCTAATGGATTTTGAAAACCAGTGGAAACATCTACAGTGAACTTCGGGTTCTACCTCAGCCCTGTCCATGCACATTTTTGAAACAGCCAGTATGCATACATGGTCCATGACCTRGCCCAGGCAGGCTGCAGAGATTCTTGGCCTTGGGTAGCAAAGATAACATACTGAGGAAAACTGCGGAGCCTGGCAGTGRTGTCTGGGCAGGGGTTGTGTGGCTGTTGTTCTGTCCTGCATGAGTCTGAATGTATGCGTCTGCCCTGTGCTTTGTATTTCACTCATGATTGCCCCAAACTTTGTCTTTCCAGCCAGTTCCAATTGATGATAATTTTTGTGGGCTTGACATTAACCAGCCCCTTGGAGGTTCGACACCGGTGGACGGAGTGACGCTCTTTACCTCTAGCCGGGACCGGATGACTTCTGTTGCTTCGTACGTCTACAATGGCTACAGTGTGGTGTTCGTGGGAACTAAAAGTGGCAAGCTGAAGAAGGTAAGCGTATTTCTGTGGCTTTGGAGAGCCAGGATCCATTTCTCATTTCCTTTCTTAGGCATTTGACTGCTGCCATATCTTACATGCGCCATATCTTACTCTTTCGATGGGCTTGTGTCTCTTTATCCCATCCCATAGCTRTAGAGGCTGTCTCTGGAGGGAGAACTGAGTGCAGGAGTGCTTTGGGAGGTTTGCTTTGGTGATGGCAAAATTGCTGGTTTTGGCAGGACTTCCATGTTTGGTGGCTGGAGAGATACGAAGGGGTTAACTTGGCTACTTTTGGAAACCAAGCCTCAGGGCAAAGTCCTGCTGCCTCTTACCTCCTACTCTTCCCCCAGACAGCTGGGTGATTGATCAGCCCTGAAAGATAAAATTCCTCACCTTGTACTGGGGCCAGTTGCCCAAGGCAAAGAAACGCTCCATGTTGGTTTTCTCTCCCAGCAACAAGAAGTGGRGGTGATGGTGAGTGAAGTCAAACTGAGTGTTTTTTCTGTTTCCTCTGCACCGTTCTTCTCAGTAAGAGACATGCAAAGTCTGGTCAGATCCAGTCACACTGCTGTTGAGTTTGGCCTACGCTAGTCGTATCTCAGAAGTCTCACATTTAAAATGAGCCTGGAAATGGACCTGTGGAGATGTAGCCAGGCACCTTGCATGGACTCCAGAGCACTATGGCCCAGACATGCTGGAAGGGAAACTCATCTTACTATTGCTCTTTAGTGTTAGAGCTGCAAAGGGAAGTCATGATTAGGCCCTTCCTCAGGACAAGAAGAGGAGGTTCTTAGATATAAAAGCTTTATCTGTGTGAAATAAAATGTGATGTCAGGAGTACATAGCRTATGGGAGGGGTGGGGTGGTATGGATGGTTGGGGTAGTAACTCAGACATGTGTGAAGAGAAATCAAACCTCATCACCTGTCCTGGGTTTACMAGGCAGCAGAGGTTTGCAGGAACTGCAGCAGAGGTCTGTTTACTGATGTTTTAATGTAGCCCTGGCTTTCAGCTTTTGCTAGCTCATAAGTGTTTGCAAAAATCTGTTCCATCTTTGGCAAAACTAGCCTTATAGCTGCTGCTTTGGAAAACCGAGATCYTTCAAGTTAACCTAAAATGTCAATGACAGCATTAGGTGAGCTCCGTAAATACAAACTGCTTCCCAGCGCCAGGGAAAGAGTTAACAAATGTAATCAACAGCAGGTTGTTAATTTTTTGTGTCCTTAAGCAGCAGGGAATTTCTTTCTCATCTATCCAGGAAGATACAAGGACGGGCAGATATTACAGTTGAAAGTCTGCATCATTTTAATTACATCAGTTCATTAATATTCATTCAGCACTTTACAAGTGCTGAGTAGTAGTAAATTAGGTGCCTCCCTAGTGCCTCTCAAGTTGCAGTGGGGCAGTTTTGAACATGGTAGAGACTGGGCTCGTAAGCCAGAATCCCTTCTCCTCCCTGCCCGCTGGCCGCCCGCCGTGGTGCACGCAGCTCCGTGAGTTTTCTAGCTAAATTGATGGAAGAAGCGCCCTCAGCATATTGCAAATGCATATGTTGTCAGGTTTCAAGCCAGCCGTGTAGCCTGCTATGGTACCTGCTGTTCAGGGTTGCTGGCAGGGGGGAGCATAGGGGAGGTGCCTCATTTAGAGACAGTTAAAACAAACAGCTTGTGCCTGCACACTAGGTATTTACTGTGGCGAGCAGGATTGCATCCCATTAATTATGCAGGATTATAGAAGTATTTTCTCCAGCATGATTTAATTCCACGTGTGCTGCTTGTACATCAAAGACCCCCTTAGACTTCTACCTTCTTCATGCAAAGTAAAGCTATTCGTCTATCCAGTTTGCTCTGTTAGGAAGGAAGGGATCTGTGTAGGAGTGGGGGAGATGGGGAAAAAGAAGTAAGGTGAATGGTTCAAGTTTTAGCTGCTTGAGCCAGCRGTAAACAGGTGTTGAGAAAATTTGTTCATGTCTCCAGTGAGTTCATTCTGGGCACCCGGTAGTCAGCCTTTCATGGCATCTGCCAGGCATCCTTATTTTACATTTATCGGCGTTGTCTGCAGCTGATTAGACCCACGCCTCCTGTTATCCTTAGTGGGAGCTATTACTGTCCCATCCATTGCTGCATGGGGCTGGGACTGCTGTTCCTCCCTATTTCGTGGTCCTGTCCACACGTTTACAAATTCTGTTCTCTTCTGATGTGTGGGATTAATTTTTGTATGGCCTAAGAAAGGATCAGGAAAGAGCTTTCCCTTGAGCTACGGGGGTGCACCTGAGATGTTCGTTGTGGAGGAGGCACTGCAGACCTGTTGAGGAGTTAACAGCTTGGCTTGAGGGGGGGGTGTGATCCAAGACTAGACGTGTCTTGAAGTTGGTGAGTAGTCAGGATGTTCCATGCCATAAACATTCCCATGTCTCTTTCCCTTTTTTGTAAAATTAGGACAGTAAAAATGTACACACCCCGGTAAAGTGCCAGAGATTTACAGATAAACACCTTGTCTCCCCCATCTCACCACCCTGGGCATCTACCTACACAACGGTATTGGAAAGCCTTGTCACACCGATTCCCTCTCTCTCCGTTGTTGATTTACTTATTATGGAAGCAAGCTGGTGGGTTCAGTCTAGGGCTTCAAAGCTACTTTTTTTCTGTAGCTACAGGAAAGAAGCCAGGGAGCCTGCTTTGAAATTTTTAAAATTTGTCTGCGCTTCCCCTGCGAGAGTTCATTTTGCTGAAAATGCCRCGCTGTCTCGCTGGTGTCCTCCTCCCTGTCGGTTATCCACCTGGCATGCCCCAGGAGAGTGCCTGCTGCCTTCCCAGGCGCGCTCTTCCAAAGGCACGGCCTGCCCGAGGTCCGCGGGCCTCGCCGCGGCGTCCTGGCCGCTTGGCATCTTCTGTGGCCGCGAGAGCCTGAAGAGCTCAGCTGGAGCTTTTTTTYCCCGGGAAAGTTGTATTTCTCAATTTTTATCAGGATCCTCTGAGACAGAGTAAATACGTGCTGCGTTTGACGCTGTGCCCCCGCGCTCGCTTTGGCGGTTCGTGAGCCCCGCGGGGCTGGTGCCGGAGCCCTCGTGGCCACGAGGCGCCGGGGCTGTTGAAACTCGGCACCTTGCTGTGTTCGCGGCTGTCCGGGACCGTGGGACACGAAGGGGTTTGGCCAGCTCCTGGCACCGCTGATGAAACGCGKCTGTATGTGCCGGTCTGTCCTCTGCTGCTGCTGAAGCTCTAAGGGAGAAGGTTTAATCGATAAATCTATTCTCCATTAAAACCTCGCGCTGGAGGTACCGATTCAGCCAGGCTGTTCCTTCTCGTTGCAACCAGGGCATGCCTCGTGGAGAGGGGCTCGCGGCGCCCGTGGGGCGCTGGCCGCCCTCGCTGCGGGCCTGCGCCCCACCGCGCTTCCCACCTAGACCGGCGTGTTGTCCACAGGTGGTCCCTGGCCACCACCTTTTCTCGAGAACTGTTGTTCCTCGGCAGCTGTCTCTAAGCGACTAAAAAGCAGAAGCGCTGATGAGAGTGGGACCTGTTGGGTGAGCTCGTGCTCTCCGTGCAAACTGGTGGACCCTTTCTCCTTTCAAAAGATCCCTGCTTCCTGACCGGGGAGGAAGTGGGCTGGGGGATTATATTACAGACCTAACCATTCAGGATCATGGATTCCTGGAATAAAGTAATTTTCTTCGAGCAAAATTAGACGAGACATTAATGCAACAGTTAACAGCAACTAACTGCTGGGGGGAGATGTGTCGGCTTGCTTGTTCTGTTTATGGCCTTTATACAATTCCATCAATATTGATGTGTGATGCCTTTGATTTTGACACTAATCATTGCTATGAATTAAATTTGCAGCCATATAATTAGGACTGCTATTAATAGGGCCTCAAGCTAAGTACTGCTGTGCTAGTTGTCTTTTTCCTGATGGAAAATGGCATCCGCAGAACTCAGCTAATGTGGTTTGCCTGGTAGATGCTGAGACTGATATGAAAATTATACTTTCTATATTTAGAGGGGCTCTTCTAAAAGACGTGTATGGGAAGGGTCTGACTTGGAGGTTTCCTGTGAGGCAGAATGGCACTGGTGTCGCACCTAAACTTCATAGTAGTTTGTTGCTTGACTCTTAGGATATGAAGACTTAACATGAGAGAGAAAGATTGCAGGAAGAAAAGAATAAGCGTAAGTTTTCAGGTCTGAAGGGATGCTATTGCAAATCTTATTTCCATTTTAGCTGCCCTTCCTCTTGTAAATCTTTCCATTTGTTTATTCTACTGTTTGCTATTTCAACTCTTTCTCTACCTTGTGCATTCCTGGTTTCATCTCCGCAGGCTGAGCACGGTGGCTAGGATAGCAGCATGGCTCACCACTAAAAATCAATCTTGTGTTTCATCCCAAGAGGTGTGTATCTTATTAGATCTAATAAATCAGTGAAATGCCCTTCATTCAGCTTGTCAATGGAGGACATTGTTTGTAATCAAGGATAAATAAATGTCTCTTCTATTTCTGACAGTGCACAGTCTATGTATTATTTTACCATCATGCTGTTTATGCCTCCTCTAAGAAAAATGAAGTTCCTATAGTGGCCTGCAGCCGTGCCATCGCTTGCCTGTGATCGCATGAGCTAAGGCACTCAKGGTTATGCACACRGGATGTCTCCAATGGAAAAGCAAGRACAGTGACTTTGTAGCTGGTGGTTTTTACTCAGTGCTGTGTTGTTCCAGTGGTGACATGGCTGTGATCTGTAGTGCTGYGTGCTTGGAGGCGCACGCAGATTTGGGGTATGCTTCTCAGCACTGGTTGTATTAGAGCCACCCRGGGTATGCCTAAAAGCTGGTCTGCGTGCTTCCAAGGACTGCTTGTCCAAACCAAGCTGAAGGTGCTCTGCTTTGYCCATCTTCAATGTAAACTTTGGTGCTGCAGGCAAGAATTCAGTAATGGAGGTCTTGGTCATTTCTGACATCTGAAGTGAAGGGCAATGTGTGCATCTTAATTCACTCCCGCTCCTCGTGGATAAATGAGCATCATTCGTTGTTCTAAAGCACTGTCCCAGTTGTAGCTGCATTTGTACATGGCTTGAATCAATTCTGGCATGCAAGGTGACCTGCAAAGAACTGTTTGGGATCTCTCCGGGGGAAAAGTGCTACAGGAAAAAAAAAAAAGTATTGCTGTAAGTAGACTTTTCGTGATTACAGATGCTTTTTTATTTACCTGTTGAATGCCTGAATGCACAGTGCATAATGCTGTCTGTCCTTGTTTTCAGTGAAGGCTAATACTCCGCTTTTGTAAGAAACAGTGATCAGATTACTCAGTCAGGGGAATGGCAAACTTTAAATGTGTTGTTACTTTGTGGTATGTGATAGTTTTATTCAGCTTGGCTGATTTAACTTGTTCCATTAGTGGGAATAAAATAGGTCTTCACAATGAAATATACATCAGAACCTGTCCTTATCTGCCTTCATGCTATGGAYGGTTATCTTATTCTTTTAATTTACCTTTAATTATCACCCAGACATAYTCTGTAACGCTTCAGGAAAGAAGTCAGTTGCATCAGCCTGTAGAGAAGCCAAGAGGACATCAGACATTTATTGAACAGATGAAAACCACTTGCTTGCAGACCCTTTCCRAAGGAGTTTCCTAGTTTGGGAAATAGGTTGCAACACTGGATACACTGCTGACTCGGCCCTTCTCGGTCAATCCATCACCCTCGGGAAAGCAGACCTCTGTCCCAGCAGAGCCGTCAGACTGCAGATGACTTCTTGCTTGATTGAAGCAGTTGTTTACTTGAAAGCCCTGAGAAACAAGACTCTGTTTTTTTGCCCTAGGATGTGAGATAAGAGSGTATTTATATGGTATTATATTGTTCATGATTGATTCTGTTGTGATGAGGGAAGGTGGAATTATTTTTCCTCCCTAAACAAGGGTTTTCCAGCTTCAGACAGTAATTCCCCCACCGTGCTCCCATTGCGTGAAAGGGGCGCTCTCAAATCATGACCCCAGCAAATGGGGCCCCTGAGCATCCCCCAACGACCTGATAGTCCCTTACGTTGGCTAGTGTTAACGGCCAGAACTGGAGTTATACTTTTTAACTGGGATGTGCACAGGGGAAYGTGAAAAGAGCTTGAAGCCGAAGGAAAATGGCATATTTCAGGGTAAGTCATAGTTGGCTGGTCGATGTTTAAGAGAAGCCAAATTTGTCCATTAATACTGATGCAGATGAAACGGGAGCAAGGATGACGGAGGATATGGAGTGCTTTCAGGAGAAGAAACATTATTAATTTTCTCCACCTTCAGCTCCTTAGAGACACATCTGCTTAAATGGCCTGATGAGCTTTTAAACTAGTCATTGGAAAGCAGGAAAGGGTGAAGCTGGAGAGTGCCCAGCCAAAGAGGAAGGCCCTGGGGCTGGAGCAGGGCGGAAGGGAGGCTCCGGGGCAGAAAGCTGCCAAAGCTGTTTAGACTCTGCTTGTGACTGAGCAGTTCGAGAATGTCCCTACCACCTCTTAAAGGCATGAAATCACCTCCTCTTCTAGAGTTACTTCCCCAGTTCGGTTATCTGTTGCCTAGCAGAGCAAGGAAAATGAAAAAATGAGAAGCCGTGATACATTTTTATAGCTGTTGGACAGCTAAGGTGCRGGACTGCAGGAAATGCTGTGTGAAATCGAGCTGGGTGGGCTCAGAGTCTGCTTTCATCTGTTTCTTGGTCATGAGAGCATGATGCCCCTCTTGGTTCTGACTCAGATTCAGACACCTTGAAAAATCTACTTGAAATTTTGAGTGCAACACTTATGTTTTGCTTACATTATTAATTACATATTTATTCTTGAGTATTTTAGGCCAAAATCTCTATTTATTTATTTTTTTTAATAAACCAATTTTTACCTCTATCATTTGAGGCAAATGGCTGAGCCAAGTTTGGAGTGCYACGCGTAAGGGTAAAAGGAGTTTAAAGGTGCATCACCCTTGTACTTTGGCATAGAAAAAGAATACTCGGTTACCACATATGGCTGGTGTTTTTTTCTTTAAAAAATTTAGAAGATAACTAATCCTCATACCTTTTATAAGAGGTATTACCTCTTTCATGCAGAGGAGGAAAGTCATTCCTCCTCCAGTTCATGCTAGAAGCAGAGTCACATTTTCATCTTGTTCATTARTGGATCTCTTGCTGAAGTCTTCTGGTGAAAAACAAGTATTAGTAAATACCAGACTATTTTGTAAATTGATGTTAAGTTTTTTTAACTTTTCCCTCCTTTACTCTGAGTGTAAATCTGAAGTTWTCTAGATGCTGTATGATGTGGGGGTTAGACTCCTGCATTTCTGTTTGTGAATCGAGACGTTTACGCTCTTTTTAGTATATTTTTTTTCCTGCAGACTTTAAATTCTCRCGGGGGTCAAATAGCGTGAGTGCTGATCCTTGTGTAAGACCTTAAATCCCTGGGTGGCAAGAAACCCTGTGAGAAGATCATGCCTATAGAAGCGAAATAGGAATAGCGGAATAGGAGCGCACGGAGCGGCGAGTGCGGAAGAGGAAGCTCCTTGCACGCCGGCTGCCCGGGGAGCGCCGAAGAGGAGCGCGGTGAGGACGAGCGCGAATTTTTATCACTGCCTCCTGCTTTATTACTACTCCGCTTTGTGAGGAGACGCCCGGCACGGCAGATGCCCGCGTTCCTCCGGTCCTCGGGGAGCTCCGTGTAGGCAGCCCAGCTTGAGTAGTAAGGGAGACAAGCCGCAGCTCGCGGTGCGGGGGCTCCCGGCGGCCGGAGAGCGCCAAGCCGAGGATGATTCGGGGCCGCAGGCGTCGCGCGGGGCTCGCGGGACCCTCCCGCTGCGGGGGGGACCTGGAGTAAAGGCTGCGACTTGACTGAAAAGGGCAACGACGTGCCGCGTCCCAGCGCGACCGCCGCCCGCGAGGCGGTTCCTCGCCTTCCCCCGGCCGCAGCCGCCCCGCTTCTGCCGAGCGGGAGGGTCCGAGTGCTCCTCCTGTGTGTTTGGGGGGGGGTTGTTTTCTTTTTGTTTTGTTTTGTTTTGTTTTCCCTGCTGCCATCTTAATCGTCTGGCTCAGGGGCATGATGCGACGGCTCCTCGTTCATTAGAGGTGTCTCAAAGAAATCATGGATGATGCTAATCAGCCGGGAAGGGAGCCGCATCTAGTGGCTTGGGAAGAGAAATGTGAGAGTGAGGATGCCTGGATTATTCTTCTCGTTTTAGCCACGAGTTCTATTGATCTGACGTTGGATATATTACCGAAGCTCGTAATTTTCAGCTCTATAATTTGTAATTTGCACATTGTGATTTACGCCCTSGGCAGCGGCCGGTTGCCCCGTGCCTGGTCCCGCCTGGCCGCGGGGCCCCCGGAGCAGGTTCCCACCTCGGCCGCGCGGTTCTCCGGGGCGGGGAGCGCCGGCCGGCAGGACCGGACCCGCGCCGCGGGGACGCCGCTGCTTACCCAGCGCTTTCCGCTGCGTGTCCCGAGCTAGGGGCAACCCAAGCGAGGCCGGTGCAGGCCGTAGCGGGCGGCTGCCGGGGCCGAGCGGAGGGAGGTGCAGGAATAACTGGCTGAGCGAGGATTTAGGGTCCCTCCGGCACGCGCGTGCAAACAGAAGAGCGCAGGCAGAAGCAGCGACCCGGGCAGCCGGGAATCGTTAGTAGTGGGATTCTCCAGAATTTCTCCTATGATCCTTCCGCCTGCGTCTTCGCGAGGGTCCCCCCACCGCCTTGTCCCTGTTATTCCCTTTCTTTCTCTTGTTTGGTTTCATGTCTTTGTATCAAATAGATACATGTAGATGAAAGCGATGTGCATTTAAAATGAATGTACACATC